>NW_007819974.1:0-865 GCF_000696425.1 Galeopterus variegatus | reverse complement strand
TCTACAAGGGAAAAAGAAGGGACAACAAATAATATATTTGTAGGAGAACTACTGAAACTTTTCTAAATTTGAAGATAATTATAAACCCAGAAGGTGAATAACAACCCCCCCACCCCAGCCCAAAGCAACATGAGGAAAACCACATCAACCTAATCACAATCAAATTTCTCAGATACAGTTGATAAAGAAACAATATCAAATGCAGTCAGGAAAGACAAACAAACAAAAAAACACATGCTATTGCTATGTATAAAGTAATACAAAAAAGTATATAAGGAATTTGGCTTCATTCTGTCCATGTCCAAAAGTTTAGTGGAACATGGAACTTCCTGGTGCTGCTCTGGCTGCTCCAGCTATGGCTAAATTGGCTTCAGGTGTGGCTGGACAAGTAGCTTTGGAAAATACAAGCTGGAAGCCTTGGTGGTGTCCACAAGGTGTTAGATCTGTAGGCTTCCGTATGCTAGAGCTGTGGAGGCTTGGGAGCCTCTATTCCAATTTCAAAGATGTATGGAAAAAAATGGGAGCCCAGGAAGATATCTGTCACAGGGGTGGAGTCATCACATAGAGCCTTTGCTAGATCAAGGTCAAGTGGAAATGTGGGGTAAGAGTTGCAACAGGAAAAACCCACCAAGGCCATGCCTAGCAGAGCTGTGGGAGCAGGTCTACCATGGAGACCCCAGAATTGTGGAGTTACCAGTGTGCAATACCAGCCTGTGAGAGCTGAAGCATGGCCTCAGAACAGGAAAGCCATAGAAGTAGAGCTGCCTGAGGACTTGGGGACCCAAACCCTGCACCAGCATGAATAGGTCAAACGAGGAGTCAAGGTATATGATTTGCCAGCTTTGAGATTTAATGCCTACCCTAC
>NW_007819973.1:0-865 GCF_000696425.1 Galeopterus variegatus | reverse complement strand
TTTACTCTGCTGATATTTTTTGATGCATACGTTTTAAAATTTTTTTCATAAATTTTAATTCATCATTTAAAAATTTTGTTGCCTGACTTTTTGGAATCATATTCAAGAAATCACTGCCAAATCCAGTATCATGATTTCCTCATGTTTTCTTTTAAGAGTTTATAGTTTTATCTCTTACATTTAGGGCTTTGATACATTTTGAGTTAATTTTTATATATGGTCTTAGGTAAGGGTCTAACTTAATTCATTTGGATGTGGATATCTAGTTTTTCCAGTACTATGTGTTGAAAAGACTGTCATTTCCCAATTGACTGGTCTTATGTGTTGAAAAGACTGTCATTTCCCAATTGACTGGTCTCAATACACTGTTGAAAATCATTTGGCTATGCAGGTGAATGTTTATTTTGGAGCTCTCTATTCTTTTCCACTGGTTTAAATGTCTGCTTTTATGCCAATGCCACTCTGTTTTTATTACCATGGCTTTTTAGTAAGTTTTGAAATAAAAAATTATGAGATCTTAAATTTTTTTCCCCAAGATTGTTTTAGCCATTTGGGGTCCCTTGAGATTTTATATGAACTTCACGATGAATTTTTCTATATCTGCAAAATGCATTCCTAGAATTTTGATTGAAATTGTGATAAAATGTGGATCACTTTGAGTAGTATTAATATTTTAACAATATTAAGTTTTCCAGTTCATGGACATGCAATGTCTTTCCATTTATGTGTCTTTTTCATTTCATTCAGTAAGATTTTGGTGCTTTCAGTATATAAGTCTTTCACCTCCTTGATGTTTATTCCTATATATTTCATTACTTTTAGTGGTATTCTAGATGGAATTATTTTCTTCATTTTCTTCTCAAAT
>NW_007819972.1:0-865 GCF_000696425.1 Galeopterus variegatus | reverse complement strand
ATTATTATTATTATTATTATTATTATTACCAGGGAGCAGGTAATAATGTTCACCCAAATATCTAAAACCACTACTGGAAGGGTGACATTTACCTTTTATTTTATGATTGCATATTTACTGATTAATTTATAAATGACATTATTTATTCAGATTGGCCAATATTCTTGTTTTATGTACTGAATATAGAATATTAGCTTCAACTTATTCATTTATTCACTCACCGCTTAATTATTCAACAAATACTTATGGAGTGATCAAATGTTAGGAGCTGGTATACAGAGTGATTAGAATTCTTACCCTTAAGGTTAATACATTCTAGTGCAGTGTTTTCAAACAGCAGGACACAATTTATTGGTGAGATGTAAAATTAATTTCATGAGTCATGACAAGCACTGAAGAAAATAAAAAAGAATAGAATAGAGCAGAAAATACGGAAGTGAACTTTGGATAAGCATTATTTCATGAACATTTATTTCCATAATGTCTATGAAAGTGCTGTGAATATCCTGGGTTGCATTGTAAAATACATTTCTTACTATGGGCTGGGATCAAAAAGCATTGAATGCCACTGGCCTGGTGGTCTAGGGAAAAGGGTACAGAAGGACAGATGCTTGAACAAGAAGATGACCAGATGGCTGAATTACAAGGGTTTTCTTTGCCCCTCAGGTGTTTCTCAGTAAGTCAACAGATGTCCACAGACTGAAAAACACTTGAAAACGCCAGTCCAAAATTTCTTTGGGTTCAGATGCTTTATGCTTTGGGACTAGACCTTTTCCTTGGCCTTAAAACCTTCTTTCTCTCCTGTTTGTAGTGATTAAAATCAGTGACCTGTTCTTCCTTAGAGCAGGATACACACACACAATTG
>NW_007819971.1:0-865 GCF_000696425.1 Galeopterus variegatus | reverse complement strand
TGATAGGTACATTTTAGTTTTCCCCCATGGTACTTTGAACAAGGTGGCTCTTAATAACAATATGGAGCTGGGACAGCATCCCAGACCCTCTTGTATCAGTCTTCAGTGTCTTGGACATTGACCAAGAGCCACGGGGATGATGTGATACCACGGGGCATTCCAAGACTGAGATAAAGACATTGATAACAAGTGTAAAAAGGAAGGGAAAAAGTCTTCCTTTGGGCAGGTAAGTTTATTTATTTAATTATTAAGCAAATTTAAACCAGTTTCATATTTACTATGCATCCTCTGATGTGAATATATGTGTACATCTCCATGGGCAGACTTGTTTCTGAGCTGCTGAACACTGCACAGCTCGTGCACGACAAACAGGCACCTGGCTGAGCAAGCCAGCAGGGCAACTCCCCCTAGAGAAAGGACCTTTCATAGCTGGCCCACCAAGGGGAGCATTTTTGCAATCCTCTCCAAAGGGCCACACTGGACCAAGGAACTGAGAAACTAATTAATTACCTACCAGAACTAGTTTTCCATAGGGATCCTCAGTAATCTTTCTAGCTAGATGCACTAAGACAGAACATCCGAGTCAGCTCTGTCATCAGCCCTCATTAGGAAAGCCACCACTGGGAATCTTTTTTCTCAGGGTCAAACCATACTATCTCCTCTGAGAGCGGAGGGCTGGGATAAAGGTTCAACAGAGATCCTCTAACTGAGGCACCCTGTCTCCAGACACCTAGACCCTTTACTGAACAGGGAGTGTTGGGTTTATGTGACCATCACGTGGCAGCATTGAGCTTCCACTCAGGCAGCCTCTCCCCATCTCTTCCTCCCCTGTGTTCAGAGTGGTCTTCCCTCAGCAGAAGATGGA
>NW_007819970.1:0-865 GCF_000696425.1 Galeopterus variegatus | reverse complement strand
AAAAAAAAAAAAGTAAATGTATGATTTGCAAACTGGAGTTTACTAGTGAATAGAATTATTCATTGTAAGGCCCCTTATACCTGGTCACTCCATATGGTACGCAGTGAAATTGAGACTGGCCCAGTGACTTTTGTTCTAAAAACTGTCTTTGTGCAAGTGCTGGGCATCCTGCTGGTGGGGAACACTCTGCTCTTTTGTTCCCTGGCCTTGGTGCCCTGATATCCTTGTCTCAGAACTCCAGGGAGGGGGTTGGGGTGCAGAAGGAGAGGACAGAAGGCCTATAGCTCTGGGCCCAGGCCCACCTGACGAAGGTGCATCCACATGGACCCTTTTAGGAACCCCAGACAGAGCAGTGCTATAGGTGCAGGGGACAGTTTCTGATGTGGTTCATTCAGAGGTGTCCTGAGCGGGGCCCCACTGGGATATATGAGTGCCCCAGGTTGGCTAATAATCTGGTGCCTCTTCAAAGGACTATCATTTCAATATTTGTTCACACTTGTTTAGAAGAGAAGTGGGACATTGCTTAGAGCTTGAGAGCCGAGGAGACTGAACGGCAGCTCGAGGTTCACTTTGTCCAGGGCAGTTCAGCTCTGGCACTAAAGTGCCAAACTCCTCTTAGCAAAACAAAAGCCTGTGCACACTTTTAAAAAGGCCTGCAGTTACTTTACAGTCACTGTCCTTGGAAGGCTGTGGATCAACCATTCCCGATTCCTTCCATGTGTTCCTGTGGGGGTCCCCACCCCTCCTCAGCGGCTTCCGCCACTTGAGTCCCCTCCTGGAGAGGAGTCCTGCTCCACAGTTTCCTCCCTCTACAGTCCTCGTCACTGGGCCCAGGCCACCGCCCTGCTGTCTTAGGTCATACTTA
>NW_007819969.1:0-865 GCF_000696425.1 Galeopterus variegatus | reverse complement strand
TAGCATTTATATACTCAAATAGTGAATTAACAGAAAGAGAAATAAAGAAAGTAAGCCCATTCACAATTGTCATGAAAAAAATAAGATACCTAGGGACCAATTTAACCAAGGAGGTGAAAAACCTCTACAATGAGAACTACAAACCACTTCTGAAAGAAATTAAAGAAGATACAAAAAGATGGAAAGTCATTCCATGCTCTTGGATTGGAAGAATTAAAACATTGTGAAAAGGTCTATACTACCCAAAGTGATCTACAGATTCAATGCAATCCCCATCAAAATACCAATGACATCCTTCACAGAAATAGAAAAAAGAATCTTATCTTTCATATGGAAAAACAAAAGACCCTGAATAACCAAAGCAATCCTGAGGAGAAAAAAAAAAAAAAAAAAAAAAAGCCAGAGGCATAACTCTGCCTGACTTCAAGTTATACTACAAAGCTGTTGTAACCAAAACAGCATGGTATAGATATAAAAATAGACATTCAGGCCAGTGGGGTAGAATTGAGAACCCAGAAATCACTCCTAAGGCTTATAGCCATCTCATATTAGACAAAGGCAACAAAAATCTACATTGGGGAAAAGATTGCCTCTTCAACAAGTTGTGCTGGGAAAACTGGATATCCATATGCAGAAGAATGAAACTAAATATGCATCTCTCACCATACACTGAAATCAATTCAAAATGGATTAAAGACCTAGGTATAAGACCTAAAACTGTAAAATTACTAAGGGAAAATATAGGTGAAACACTTCAGCAGTTAGGTCTGGGCACAGGCTTTATGAACATCAGCCCTAAAGCACAGCAGCAAAAGAAAAAATAAACAAATGGGACTATATCAAACTGAAAAGTTTCTGCACAGCA
>NW_007819968.1:0-865 GCF_000696425.1 Galeopterus variegatus | reverse complement strand
TGGTGGTCACAGTCCCAATACAGGTAGAAGTATGGAGTGTAGTTTCTGGATAGTCTGGAAACCACCCATTCATTCATTCATTCACTTATTCACACATATGGATCATCTCCTACAGACCATGCCTGTGCTATGAGTTGGAAACAAGGGGATGGATAAAATCCATACCTCGCTATTAGACAACTCCAAGGAATGGAAGGTTAAACAGACACATACACACATATTTTCAATATATTGGGGTATGTGCTAAGTGAAAAGTGAGAACGGAGAACTAGGGGGAGGGGAAGGCCCCCTGTCTCTCTGTTCCCTCCTCCTGCAGCAGCTGATATGTCCCAGGATGCTGTAATAGGGCCGATTTATGTGAGCTCACTCCCATTCTCTTAAATCCTACCCTTCTGCTTTTACAAATCCCATAGATTTATAACTCCATGCCATCCTCTGCAGCCCTGCTCCTGAGCCCTCCTGAGTCAGCTCCTGACCATTTGCAGTGACACTTCGTGCAGTGAAAACCTAACACTCACCTGACCATTCCTAGTCAAGTCTGCATGACTCCAATATTGGCCATTTCCTGTGTTCATTGCCTTTGAAAGTCTAGCAGGATAGGACTAGAAACCTCCCAGTTGTTCAGGGCTGGACTCATCCACCTGGAACATGACTTGGACCATGGGCTTGCCTCTTTCCTTCCAGATGCCTCTCAGTGTTGGTAGGTTTTTCAGAGAGGCAGGTAAACTTGGGAAAACAGGCTGAAACGCATATCAGATATCTCAGGGGCTGATGAGTGACATATTGGGAAAGTTCTAGCAGGGGAAAAATAAAAACAGTGGATCAAAGAAAGCCTTTGGATGATTTGTGTATTCCATAGACCCTT
>NW_007819967.1:0-865 GCF_000696425.1 Galeopterus variegatus | reverse complement strand
TGATCTTTGGCTCTAGAGAGAGCAGGTCAAGACAAAGTACAAAGTGAGAGGAGGAAGAGCACAGGGCTAGCCTGAGTTGGAGAAATGGTCTACATCCTTTTATAGTTATTATTTTCTTAATGTACAAGGATTTTTGATATTAATTTCTGTATAGCATGTTCTGGTAGAATCCATTCACCTCTTCAAACACTCAGTGGAGTCCACTGCACACCTAAATGTCTTGTGTGCATGGTATATCTGGAAATTTTAGTCTGGGTCCTGAGCCAGGTAAGCTCTGTGAGCAGTGGAGATAGTAGGTTCAGGACAGCAAAGTGTTTTCCAAATGGAACTAATTCAGAAGGTTTAGGGCTCAGGGTTGGGGATTTGCAGAAATCTTGGGAAGGGCTTTGGCCTTTCCCAAATCTATGCAAAGAGAACTTAAGTCAATCCTATCTAGTTGTTAAGGGGGATGGGAACCCTAACTGATATCTCAGTTACTAAACACACAAGGGAAGATTGATTGACTTATTTCAGTGGATAAGGAAATGAGGCTGGAAGTAACTGTATAATTCAGCACTTACTCATTTCACCTTACAGAGTATCTTGCTGAGAGTCTGTTATGTGCTAGGCTCAGTCTGTGAGTAACATTTTGAAAACGTTTATGACATGCTCCCTGCCCTCAATGAATTTCTAATGTGCCAGGGCAAAGCCAAAGGTGCATTTCAGCTTGCTGATGTCATTTGGGAAGCTCTTGACCTCACAGCCTTCTGCCTCCACCTCCCTTTGTGCTCTATGCGAACAGGTACTAAAGAAGAACTACCTTCCAATCCTAGAGTGGGCTCTCTGCTACACCCAGATAAGCCAAGTTGGTGGTTTTTAATCACTG
>NW_007819966.1:0-865 GCF_000696425.1 Galeopterus variegatus | reverse complement strand
CCATCATTGGCAAACCTGTTGGTTTCTTTACTCAATTTTTAGGTTAGGTGGATACTCTAAATTTTTTTAATATATTCACATTATATTATTTGTCAGGCTATTTTCTTGGTGTGGCACAGAGAGTGGTGAGCCAAAGTAGATGCAGGGAGCATAGTGTCTCACATGAAAGATTCCCATCAACCCAGAGTTTCCCAGACAATTTCATACTGTAATTGTGGTGAGAGCTGGATACAGTCTTGAGATAATTTATTACAGAACTGTCATGTTGCCAGATTCCGTGACGTTTCCCCTGAAGAACTGGACATCTTAAGAAGGATTTTAGGATTCAGGTTTTTTTGGTATTTGATGAAAGGTTAATTATTCGAGAGAAGTGAAATCAAGTGACTTGGATAATTCCCAGATTGCTGGTTTCTATAGCAGGTTGGATATAAGTGCCACTCAGTGAAAAAGGAAATAGCAGAAATTGACTACATTTGTTGGAAGACTATGAGTTTAGTTTTGGATGAGTGTTATATGAAATGTTTTTATACAAGCAAGAATGAAGTAAACTCCAGAAATATGTGGATCTTTAGTTCACTAGGTATCTGGCTTCAGGAATCATATTGGAGATTCATCTGCATGCAAGTGTAATTGAATCTTTAAGTGTAAAGAGTTTCCTGGGAAGAGAAAGTAACTTGAGAAGATAACAGGACTTTTGGCAAGTATTAAGGAACTTCAACAAGAAAAAATATAAAGAGCAGAGAGCTGGTAAAAAAACAGACAAACAAACAAACAAAAAACCCCACCAACTAAAAAACCTGAATTTGTTTGAAATACACAGGTCAAGGAAAGAAAAAGTTTAAAGAAGGAGGGTGTAGTTATCAGT
>NW_007819965.1:0-865 GCF_000696425.1 Galeopterus variegatus | reverse complement strand
AGGACAAAAGCTAGGGAGGAGGTGGGGAACTCTGGAATGAGATTTTGTGTGTAGACCTCACCGATAATGTAAATTTGATTAAAAAAATAAAAAATAAAAACTGAAGGGGGCAAGGGAGTAAGCCATGTACAAAGATGGGGTGTCAGTCAGTTCAGGCTACTATAACAAAAATACCATGGACTGTATGGCTAAAACAATTTATTTCTCACTATTTTGAAGTCTGGGAAGTTCAAGAACAAGGTTCTGGCAGATCCAATGTCTGGTGAAGGCATTTTTTGGTTTGCAAAGGGCCGTCTTATTATGTCATCACATGGAAAGCAGAAAGTGAGAACAAGGTCTTGTGTCTCTTTTTATAAGGGCACTAATCCCATTCATGAGGGCTTCACCCTATTGACATAATGACCTTTCCAAGACCCTACCTCATAATACCATCACATTAGGGGTGAGGATTTCAATACATGAATTTGGGGGAGGGGCACAAGCATACAGTCCATAACGTGGGAAAAAGTAGAGCAAACAGCAAATGCAAGGGTCCTGGGGTTGGAGCATGTCTGATGAGTGTTAAGAGCCCCCTGAAGGCCAGCATGGCTGGACAGGGGGTTGCAAGGAGGAGAAGAGAAGATGAAGTGAGCAAGGAGATGAGGATCTTGAGTGAGTGGAGGCCGGTAGGCTGTTAAAATGGCTTTGGCTTTTACGCTGATGAAATGGGAAACCACAGGAGCATTTTGAGCAGTTGATTGCTTTAGCAGCATCACTCTGTCTGCTGGTTGAGAAAAGAGGGACAGGAGGCAAGAACCCCAATTAGATGGCTACTGCAATCATACAGTAAAGAGAGGATGGTAGCTAGAACTGGGGTGGTATCACT
>NW_007819964.1:0-865 GCF_000696425.1 Galeopterus variegatus | reverse complement strand
TTTTTTTTTTTTTGAAAAGAGTTTTCTTAAAGCACTGAGGTTCTGTCCATTAAAGTGCTACCTTTCAATGCATTCTATTTTAAAGAAATCAATGTTCCAGCACCTACAGGAGTTGTTACACAGAACTTCCTCTCTGCACATGAGTGCATCATGTTAGGGATTTAAAAATATGTAGTTTAATATTACAAAGTTTAAAAAGTATTTTAGAGGAATATTTTACAAATTATAATTAATAAAATATTTACATCTGTGGCAAAATTGGTCAGCAGGACTCTAAACTTCCAGAGATAGACAAGAATCATTTTCTGAATTATTTTATATGGGAGGGAAGGAAAACTTGCCATCACTGACAGTTAATTGTACTTGTATAGTCTCTTCATCACAATGATTTTTAAAGAGGCATAGTCTGATAAATTAAACCAAAAAATATGACAGAATATACTAACTAGAGAGTTAATAGCTGTAAAACTCACTGGACATGGTTTTAGTTAGAATGAGATGAAATCTAATCTCAATTGTTTACCTAAGCTTCATAGCAACTGCAGATAAAGCAATCAGGGTTCTATATTTCAGGAGACATTACTTTTAAAAAAGCATTGCGTTTAATAGAGTTCCACTCTGTCAGAAGAATTCATATAAACTCTTTTGAGTATAGAAAGTCAGAACTGGAAAGGGCATGAAATAGTACTGTTAATAAATAAATGGGGGTTGGGGCTAGTAGGTACAATGGAAAGCATCTAGCTGAGGATGAGTTATTTAATGAAGTCCCAAGAAAGTCCATAATTGCATCTTGATTTCTTAAGGTAATCATTCCTTTAGTATGATGCTGTGTAAACTTCGCTCACAGATGAGCACTGGTAGCCAG
>NW_007819963.1:0-865 GCF_000696425.1 Galeopterus variegatus | reverse complement strand
GCTGATATGTTAAATGAGAGGAATGCCAATTGTTGAGAGAATGTGCTAAGACATTCTGACCAAGTGGTTTATAAGTAGGCTACCTTGCTATCAAGCACAAGCCACATGTGTATGTTTGGTGTGCGTGGGAGAACATAGAAGGGTGGCATGAAATGTTTTTGGTTCCTTTAGTAAGTCCCTTTACGAATCTAGTGTCCATTAACTTCCTGAATCTTTTTCAGTTGATATATATGGGATTTGGTAAATTCCAGAATCTGTATATCAGTTTGGGGAAGTATCTTTCTTGTCATTCATTTTATATTGATCTTTTTCATATTTCAAACTCTCTGTCTTCCCCACAATGACCTCACACCAAACCCAAGTCCACAGTATTGTAGAATCTCCTGAACAAATCCTCTACACCCTTTTCAGACCATCAGAATTTTAGAGCTCTCCATCTTGAGTTCTTATTTGAGGGATTTATGTTTGGCTAATGGGAAAATGGGACTGCGTTCTGTTCCAGGTGTTCTTCATTGTTCGCTTTCTCTTTCCAAGTGCTTTCTATATTGTCAGCATGGTGGCCCCAAGCTCTGGAACGAGGGAGGTGTAGTTCTCTCAGGTTGTTTCCTAGTGTTGCCTAGCATTTCCTAATCAATCTAAACTGACTAGAAAACCTCAGACTATCTTGGTACTCCCGCTTCCCTCACACTCTATAGTTAGAAGTCACAACATCGTACTGACTCCATCTCCCCCTGATTACACATCTTCCTTCTTTATTTTCATCACCATAGCTCTTAAGCAAGCCCTCATCCCCTTTCCTTCCATTACTGTGCTAGACTCGTTGGTCTTTCTCCTCTCTCCATAGAGCTGCTGGTGATCTTTCTTA
>NW_007819962.1:0-865 GCF_000696425.1 Galeopterus variegatus | reverse complement strand
TAATCAATCACATTATATTTCTGTAGCAAATGTATGAATATTCACAACAATGGAATAGACACTGCAGTTCAGATTCTGCCATCTAATGATTTATGAAAAATACTTGTTTTCAGAGAAATTAGGAAAATTCTTTTTCAAATTGTGGAGAGGACTTGTGGACCTGTACCAAGAACTCTGCTGAGTGCTCTTGTCAGCATGGCAGGGATGCTAGCTGTTCCAGTGTAATCACCTTCTCTTTCTCCCTTTGTAATATGAGTGTGGGGAAAATAGGATAATTTAGTCAGGCTGCCTCAGCTCAGGTCTGGTTGGGGGTCGAGCAGCACATTTCTTGTAAACAAGTTGTGTGTGGGTGAAGTTAGTGCACATGTGCACCAATGTATCTTTTTAGTTTTATTGCTATTGTGTGTTCTTCAATTTGTGAAGCAGGTTGGCTGCAGAGCTTCTGTCTAAAAATAGAGCATGTTTACCCTGCTGGCAGCTGCTCAGTTTTTCTTTGGATTTTTCCAGTAGCAGTTGAGTTTTTGAGTTTCTCTGTGGGACGCTTAACTCATTGTGTTGTGTGTGCAGAATAAAGACTATTCCTACTTCAACCAAAGCTCCAAGGGCCTTTTTGCCAGTTACCTGGCTCATAGACCAGAATGTGAAGGGCTTGTGAATGGGCTCAAGGGGTCTGTGAGCTCCAGACCCAACTCTAGCTCTACAATGAGGTACTTCAAAAAGTTCATGAGAAGATTCCCATTATCTTTTAATTCTATTTTTCTGCAAACTTTTTGAAATACATTCTTAGAACCTCTACTTTGACCCACCCCCACAACCAGGCACACTGCCAGTAACTTGGGGCCCACCTGGGATCCAAGGCATGGAT
>NW_007819961.1:0-865 GCF_000696425.1 Galeopterus variegatus | reverse complement strand
TAGAACTTACAGATCTGTATGCCAAGAAGAGTAAATTCATGGTATACAGATTATAAATAAATAAATAAATAAATGTGATTTTGGTTTAGGAAAAATAAAACCAAACAAACACTGTCTTTGGATTGCATTCTGTTGTAGGAGTGAAGGCACAGCTATTTTAAAGTTGCACTCAAGACCTGCCAGCTGTGTTCTCCATGAACAGGAAAGACAGTGTTATAGTTTTCAGAGTTTTCTTGCATACAACGTAGCCTGAAGATATTGAGGAAGAAGAACAATTATTTTCCATATGCATAATATTACTTAGCTAAAGAAAGCATATAAATTTCTGTCCTTTTTCACAAGACGTAATCTTGTACTTGGAAAACATGTGGGGGTAGACAAAGGCTAAATTATTAGCTTTTTATTTGTGTAGTAGCATTAGAAGAAATGCTATTAGTTTAAATTAAAGCACAGCAAGGCACTTCTGCATAATTCAAGCAAACAATTCAACAAATAAACTCCAGACTCCTTATTATTGCTTCCTAAATAGCCAGGCAGCTCGAGGGCAATGAAAAAAACTATTTTATAATGAAGGGGGATCATAAGAGGTCAGAGGTGAAAATCCAGGAAAGCTTGCTTTCCAGAAAATAGATAGGAAGACGCAGCCAAGTATGTAATTCTCAGGACAGACTTTAAGTGCTATAATCAGAGAATGAAATGCAAAAACATATTTCTTAAGATAAATTTAATTGAAAGAAAGTTTTTTCTGAACTGTCTTATTTCCCTTTATGTTCTTTGTTAATGCTTTAAGTAAGCAAAAAAATCAATCACAGAAAGGTGATGTTTAGGTAACACAAGCTATGAGCACATAGGCCAATTACAGAAA
>NW_007819960.1:0-865 GCF_000696425.1 Galeopterus variegatus | reverse complement strand
GGTGCCAAATATCTGATGTAACTTTACACAATCTGGAATCTTCACTTTTCTGCTTAGTATCACAGGAGCAATTGAATACTTCTTTAAGGTAGAGGTTTACAGAAAGAATTAGAGTTTTCTCTGTGTGAACCAAACCTGTACCCTTTCACTTGGCTTACAACAAAGGACCACATGCTCTTGAAACTTCCAGCACCATTTTGCCACTGAAAACTGTACTTTCAGAGCCGTGCTTTTACTGGGTCCTCTGTGTTATCAGGCGAGAAACAGTTCTTATCTTGCATGTGATTTGAGAAGCACGTCCATTTGTATGTTAATAGAACTGGGCCTGTGAAAAGATGCTGTCAAGTACCAGGCACGCAGGAACCTATTATTGGAATCCATGTCTGGAAAGAGATAATTCCACATTCCCATTGCTGATCCTCAGACTACCGAAATGCAACAACCAGCTTTTGACCTCACTTGGAGATAACCAAGGAGATATTGTCGAATATAGACGCGCTTACGCTCTTTCTAATAACTATTGGTATCAGCCGCATTTTTATTTTTAATACAATCAGTCAATAAATTGTAATCTAATTCCTTAACTAATGTGCATTTCAAAGTGGGAAATTTGGGAAAAATATAGAAAAGAATAAAATAAGTTGTAAGTAATAATGTCAAGTAGAGATAAACTCTGCTAACATTTTGATACACACACACACTAGTATATATTCTCAATTACATATGTATACATACCTATAGTACAAAACCATGTGAGCAGCGTGGCCTGCATTTTGTTTGACTACATATTTTTTTTTTTTCCATTTTTTGTCTTTTTTCGTGTCCAGCAACGGATCACAACCCTCAGTGTCGTGCCTGTACCGGA
>NW_007819959.1:0-865 GCF_000696425.1 Galeopterus variegatus | reverse complement strand
ACACACACACACACACACACACACACACACACTATAAGGAATAACAGGAATTAGCTCTCAATTATGGAGGCTGGCAAGTCCCAAGTCCCAAGATCTGCAGGGGCGAGTTGGAAAGGTGGAGACCCAGGAGAGCCAGTGGTTTAGTTTCATACTGAGTGCAAAGGCCTGAGAACCAGGAGAGCTGAGGGTATAAATTCCAGTCTAAACACCAGAAAGCTTGAGACAAAGGAAGAGCCGATGTTTCAATTACACCCCAAAGGCTGGAAAAAATATAACGCCCCAGTAAAAGGCCATCAGGCAGGAAGAATTCTCCCTTACTGAGGGGAGGAGTCAGGCTTTGTTCTTTTCAGGCATTTAACTGATGGGATAAAGCCCACTCACATTAGGGAGGCCAATCTTCTTTACTCAGTCTACCAGTTCAAATGTTAATCTCACCCATAAATACCCTCACAAACAAACCCAGCATAAAGTGTGACCAAATATCTGGACACCCCATGGTCCAATCAAGTTGACACATAGTATTAACCACTACAGCACTAATCCAGTCTGACTGATGTCCTTATAAGAAGAGGAAATCTGGACACACAAAGGGACACCAGGGATGTACTCACACAGAGGAAAGATCACGTGAGGGCACAGCAAGAAGGCAGCCATCTGAAAGCCAGGGAGAGAGGACGATATTTGTCATGGCAGCCCTGACAAACAAATATACTCACATAACAAGAAGTCAGAAGGCAGACAGCTGCTGGTGCTGGCTCCACAGCTCAGTGGTATCCAGGCACATGTCTTTGGGATTCTTTTGGCCTCTCCATGATGGCCACTGCACTTGAGGCAGAAAGCAGGGGTGGGAGATGGGGGCCTTTCT
>NW_007819958.1:0-865 GCF_000696425.1 Galeopterus variegatus | reverse complement strand
GAACTTGATATGAAGCACTTTTCTTTAACACTTTGGAAATATTTCTCCACTATCCTCTTGCGTCTAGTGCTTCCCACAGAAAGTTGGTTTTTACCTGATTAACTTCTCTTTATGAATCATGCCTCGCTTTTCTTCTTTATGATTGGATAGAATTTTTTTTTTTTAATTTTCTTTTTTTTTTTTTTTTTCCTTTTTGTTTTTTTTTACTGCCTGGAAACGGGATCGCAACCCTTGGCATTGCGCCCGCACCGCGCTCAGCCAGTGAGCAGGAACCGGTCTCCACATGGGATCCGAACCCTCGGCGGGAGCGCCGCCGCGCTCCCAAGCGGCACACCAGTGCGCCACCGGGCTGGCCCAGATAGAATTTTCTTTTACTGAAGTCTTTAATTTTACTGTACAATGATTAGTTGTTTGTTTATTTCTTTGTTTCTTGTTTGGTTTGATGTTTTTACCTACATTATTTAGCACTCTGAGAACTATCCATCTGAAATGTTACTTTTTCATATACTTTTTAAATATGTTTTGTTTTTATACATATTCACGGGGTATAGAGCTGACTGTGAACACCTGTGTCCAAGGCGTAATGATTACATAAATGCTGTTAGCATGCCCACCACTGCAAATCATAATTATTCCCCATGTCCTCAACCCAACCTCTTCAAAACCCCTCTTCTCCACCCCACAACTTCAAGAAACCCTAGATCTGTTGTCTCCCTCTGCCAAGTCCAATGCACCACTGGTGGTCTTTCCTTCCTTCTTTTGTGGCTCCCACTTATGAGTGAGGACATGCAGTATTTCTCCCTCTGTGTCTGGCTTATTTCACTCAGAATAATTTTCTCCAAGCTCACTCATGTTGCTGTAAATG
>NW_007819957.1:0-865 GCF_000696425.1 Galeopterus variegatus | reverse complement strand
GAAGATGTGCTGTCTGCACATTATGAGGCATGTCTTTCTTAATTTCAAGACTTTTTTTTTTTATTACTTCTTGTTTTACAAAACTAATATCTGGCTTTACAAGACAATCCCATAATTTAATGATAAGCCTCATGGTAGCTCAGATAATGGGACTGGGATCCAGACTGGCTGGTTGGAAGTCTGGTTCTGCCATTTAAAAACTTTGACCTTAGATATAAGCTGTTAACCCTTTCCTCTTCTGGGGATAATAATAGTACTTACATCATAGGATTATTTTGAAGATTAATTAAATCAATTCATATACAGAGCTTAGAACACCTCCTGGCACAAAGTAAGTTCTCAATAAACAGCATGTGTTTCTATAATCATTACCAGCAAGGAAATCTTTTGAACATTGAGACATGTTTATACTAAACCATGATGACTCAATTTCCTATCATCATTGTTTTACTTTATTAAGCTACAAGTTATTCCATTTGAATGACTAAATATAGTTTATTATCAATATGTGTTCTAATTCTCCCAAAAATAAGAGAAGACAACAAAAACAATAAAAACAACCTCATTTTGGAATATGGTATTTCGGAGTTGCATTTGTTGAAAATAAGCAATTGTTAAACATCACAGCTGCATAACTTTGGAGTAAATGTGGAACAAGCAAGAGCCTCACCAAAAATTTAAAAGTATGACTTAAGAAATTAGATGTCTATAGAGGGCTCTGAAAAGCTCTGACATATTTCTGGGGCTCCAGAGATCTGCACAGAAATACAGAGCTGTGCAAATGACCAGAAAGACCTAAGAGGGCCCCAGTTACATCTAACTAAATTTAAGGCAAAGTGAATAAGGTGTGTCTCTCTTAACACAC
>NW_007819956.1:0-865 GCF_000696425.1 Galeopterus variegatus | reverse complement strand
TTATTATTATTATTATTATTTTGATGTCACTATTTCTATTACCCCACTATCCTCCCAGTTAGTGAGTTTCAAAACTTTGGCATTATCTTTGAGTCTTTCCTTGAATTCAGTCACATGGACCTTGCTATCTTTTTAAACATTGTCCTTTTCTGTACCGCTGCCCTATTAGAACTTGGTTACCTCACTCCTGGTCTTTTCACCCCTAGTCTATCTCATTCTCTCCCCACATATTTACTGAACACCCACCTTGTGCTGTCTTGATCCACCCTACATAATGATGTGCGATAGAGCTTCCTAAATCACTTTTCCGATCCCAGCGCCACCAGCTCAGAAATATTCATGGGCTCTTTCTTGGCTACTCAGATAAAGCACATGGAACTAATACTTTCTGAACAGTCATCGTGTGGTGGGCCTGTGATTTTATTACCTCTGTTTTATTATAGAGGGAACTCAGGCTCAGAGACATAATGTGATGTATAAATAGTCACAATACAAGTTAGTGTTAAAACTGGGATTTGAATACGGCTTTCTGGCAGAACTGCTGTTCAGGGCCTACATTTAAATCCTTTAGCCAGGTGTCTGGGACCTATGCAGTGTGGCCCCGGGATTAATAAAACTTGGAAAGGGGTGGGAGGTTAAAGGATGGTGCTGGAATGATTAGAAGAGGAACCAACTTAGTTGGGAGGGCCAGGCATGCCACACATGTCCAGGTGACTTCTGACGCCTCTTTGGCTCTGGCTGAGCCCCTAACTTCTCATTCCCCATGGCCCCACTCGATTCCCTTCCCTGATCTTTGGTCATGTCGTTCTTTGTGTCCAGCATTGAACCCACCCCTGCCCTCTGTCTGAATAAATTCCATACCTAT
>NW_007819955.1:0-865 GCF_000696425.1 Galeopterus variegatus | reverse complement strand
GCATTTTCTTACCGTGGACAAATATTCGAGGGAATGCATGAATTTTTTTTTAAGATAAATTGAATTCCAAGCTAGCTTCTCCTACTATCTAGTACATTTCTTGGTCAAATACTTCTGTCAGTCACTGTAGAGTGAGTCAATTTATTTCAAATTACACCCACCCCACACTGCCAACCCACTTACTAGCAAAATGGATTTGAGAAGACCTATAATAAAAGATTCATAGCCAGGCTGTTAAATAAAACAAGCAAATAAAAATCATGGAAAGGGAGGGGAAATAAACCAAAGCAAATGTATTGACCATGATTGAGCAATAAGCACAGCTCCGAGCTTCCGGAAGGAAAAGGCAGAAATGGAAAAACAATGGATGATGTTGTTCGTGTTGTCTGGAAAAAGATTTCATGATTGTTTATCAAAGGAGACATTTTTACCAGATGCTGAATCCTAAGAGACATTATGCAAGACACTTTCAAAACATCTTGGTTTTATGGCCTTAAGCTGGTGCTTAAATTTGACCCTGCCTCAGAGAGCCTTATAAAACACGTACTGCAGGACCCCACCAGTTTCTGATTCAGTAAGTCTGGGGTGGGGGCCTGAGACTTTACCTTCCTTACAGGTATCTAGGTGATGTGATGCTACTGGCCTGGGGCTACACTTGAGGACATTGAGACATTAGACCAACCATTCCATTGTGATTACTTCATCAGTAGTTCTGCTGAAGACACTCTTCACATAAGCATTTCAGTAAAACATTGAAATGTCACCAAGTAAAGGGGAGGGGGGAGAGAGGAAGGTCAGGGATTAATTGGGCAGGGAACATGGGGGATAATCACAATTTGTGGTAATGGGCATTCTAACAGTATTG
>NW_007819954.1:0-865 GCF_000696425.1 Galeopterus variegatus | reverse complement strand
ATAAGATTAGCACATTATAGATTATGTAGTTTCTTCAAATTTCAGTCAATATTTAGCCCATGACTATACCCTAAGGTATTTTTTCTCTTTCTTGTTATTTTTTTAGGAGACATACCTATCACATTTCATTGTAGAATTCTGCATTATCTTATCTGGATTAGAAGATAATCCTAGAAGAAGAGAAAGTCCATGAAGAGCCCCAGAAGACCTCCATGAATGGACGCTGCAAGTTCTACCAGGAGTCATGGTACAACATTTGCCCCTGAGAGAGCGCATGGTGAAAGTGGGCAGACTTTAGCAGTGTATCCAGCAGGGCCTGAAGGGACATTATAACAGCCAGGCTGAGGAACTACACAAACACTATAAAATGGACCTGCCATCCTGATTCAAAAATATACCTTTTTGAGGAATATGTTGTGCAACAAGAGTTCACTTCTAATAAGCATGAACATGAACATGACGGGAGGCCCAAACCTCAAGTTTAGATGGACATATCTGCAGTCCCCATCAGCACGGAGTCTTCACAAAGGGCTTAGAAAGGTGCAGAGGGTGCAGGCTCCAGGGAAAGATTCATCAGAGACAATTTGGGGAAATTATCCCCCATGAGGATTAACACAAGAAGGAAGATGGGGAAGAGGACAATGGCAGTGACTCCTCACTCCAGCAGTGGGTTTGAAGATGAAGATGGTGAGTCTGAGGGCAACAGATCCAGCTCATCGTCCTCAGGGGACTCCTCAGATTCAGACTCCACCTGAGCTTTGTTCACACACTACAGGTTTGGACACGAACTTCCTGAAAAATGGCCAGTGTCTAAATCAAAAGTGAAAGGGAGTCACCTCCCTGCCATCTTTTTGTTTCTTCTCTT
>NW_007819953.1:0-865 GCF_000696425.1 Galeopterus variegatus | reverse complement strand
TTTGATATTATAGGAATGTTCTCCCCTGTGTTCAGCTGTTTTCTTCAAAACTATCTGTTTGTTTTTTTTGTTTTTTGTTTTCCACAAAGATTCTTAAAAAAAAAAAACCCTTCTCAGGATGTTGACTGGAATTACTTTCAATTTGTAACATAATTTGGACAGAAAGGGCATGTCTATGACATTGAGTATTTGCATCCATGAACATGGTATTTTTCTCCATTTATTTATAGCTTCTTGAATATCTTTCAATAAAGTTTTAGAATTTTCTCCATGAAGTTCCTGCACATATTTTGGAAAAGATTGTTCCTAGGTATTTATATTTAGAAACTGTTGAGTGTTCCTGACAATCCACCCTGTTTTCGTCCTGGGCACGTGGGCAGACTACATTTCCCAGCTTCCTTTGTAGTGCCTGAGCAGAGTCGTGGTAGCCCCTGTTCTCCAGAGTCCTTTGAGAGCACGTGGGCCTCCTCCACCAGCTAGAACTTGGATGTAGTGACCTCGCCATGACCAGGCAGGGCTGACAAAGTCCTAAGGGATACGAAGGGTCCTGAGTCCCCAAATCGGCCCATAGAGTGAGCTGACTGCTGACTTGCAACACTCTCCCCTAGACAAGTGATTTGAAACAAGGAGAGACAACAACCAAGGGCTGTGGGTTTTTATAAGACTGAAAATGTCATGGCTTTGGAGACAGACACTTTTCTTGGAGAACGTAGAAATTTTTCTAGACCTTAAAAGTTGGACCATATTTATTTGTCTATAGATGGGCTAGCAGAGAATTGCAGGCAAAGGGGAGCACAAGCTGTGGTCAGAGAGGGCAAATCACATGGTGGTGGACTAGCAAGTACAAGGCTTGCAAGGAAGGAGC
>NW_007819952.1:0-865 GCF_000696425.1 Galeopterus variegatus | reverse complement strand
GATAACATAAGCCATTAAAAGCAGAGAGATTCAAAGCAGGAGGGGGTTCTCCAGGCACCATTGCTGGCTTAAAATTGGGGGGTGCCACATGTCAAGGAAATGGAGACCTCAGTCCTCCAACCACAAGGAACTAAATTCTGCCAACGACCTGAATGAGCTCAGAAGCTGATTCTTCCCCAGAGCCTCCATAAAGGAGAGCAGCCATGCTGAACCCTTGATATTTAACACAGTGGCCAGACACTGAGCACACTCTGCCAGACTTCTTACCTACAGAAACAAGCTGCTAAATGTACAGTCGTCTGTTACAGCAGCAATAGCAAACTAACAGAAGACCTTCCACCCAGATGCACTAGCTGTAAACATGGGACTCCATCTGATTTTTCATTCACTCTCTTTCAGGTATTTTTCTGAGCCATTTGAGAATAAGCTGCAGACATGATGCCCATTTGCTCCTAAATAGTTCAGTGTGCATTTCTTAAAAACAAAGACATTCTCTTACATAATTATTAAAATCAGAAAATATGACATGATACAATGCTATTATATAATCTATATAATCTACAACCTATATTCAAATTTTGCCAATTGTCCTAATAATATCCTTTATAGCTGTTTTTCCCCCACTCAGGATGCAACAAAGGAACATGAATTGTATTCAGTTGTCACGTTTCATTAGGCTCCTTTAATCAGAAACTATTCCTCAGCTTTTATCTTTTTTGACCTTGGCATTTTTAAAGAGAACATGCCAGTTATTTTGTAGAATGTCCCTCAATTTGGTTTTGTGTGATGCTTCCTCTTGATTACATTCAATGCATTTTAGCAAAGTACCCAGAAATGACACTATATTCTTAGTACATCACATCAA
>NW_007819951.1:0-865 GCF_000696425.1 Galeopterus variegatus | reverse complement strand
AAAATTCCAGAAAGCACAAACTAATCTATAGTGACAGAAAGCAGATCAGTAGCTGCCAGACATCAGAGAGATGGATACCAAGTGATGGAATACAGGGATTATAAACAGGTATGAGAAAACTTTTGGAGGTAACAAATATGTTTATTATCTTGATTGTGGTGATGGTTTCATGAGTGTAATATACGTCAAGACTTATCAAACTGTACATTTTAAATATGTACAGCTTTTCATGTATAAATTATACTTCAACAACACTGTAAAAACTAAAATTAGGTATGGTCGCCTAATTGTCAGTCATATAGTTTCTCTCATAGATACATTTATCCCATTTGAACCAATGATCTTGCACTGTTCTGAAAGCAGTCAAGTTTTCCCTGAAATTGGGCTGCTTTTCTTCAGCAAAGTGTGACTTAACATGACAAGTGTCCTTAACCAAGAGAGGAGTTAACCAAGAAGTGAAATAACAAGTTATAAAAGTTTCCAAACTGATGAACTTTGGTGGGTGGTGGTGGTGGTGACGGCGGCCAAGATAATAGAACATGGAAGTGAAAGGTAGAGAAGGAAGGGGACAAGAGGAAGGAAAAAGGACCAGTGGGACAAAGAGGTGGAGTGGCAGGACGTAAAGGAAACAGAGGGAAGCTGGAGATAAAGGGAGTGAGAGACCAAGTTCTTTACTCTTTCATTTTTTTTTAATCACGCTTGTTTGTTTGTGATGTCCCTGAGTTGATGACAAATACCTGAATTACTTTCATACAGTGTATAATGATTTAGAATAACAATATTCTAAAAACTAAATAAATTTACCTGATATAAAAGCACTAGATACAATTACAGACTACTGTATTTTCCCTGGTTTTCTGGCTAT
>NW_007819950.1:0-865 GCF_000696425.1 Galeopterus variegatus | reverse complement strand
AGTTACGGGTGCTTCAACTCTGTTATTTGCTTTTACTATTGTGTTGTATATTCTAGATCTTCTGTCTTTCCATATAAAGTATAAAGGCAGCTTGATGATATCCACAAAATAACTTGTTGGGATTTTGATTGGGATGGTGTTGAATCTATAAACAAGCTTAGAAGAATTCACATTTTAACAATATCGAGTTTTCCATTCAATGAACATAGACTTTTCTCTCCGTTAATTTAGATCTTTGATTTCCTTCATAAATGTTTTATAGTTTTCTGAATATAAATCCTTTACATATTTTGTCAAGTTTCTATCTAAGTATCTCATTTTGGGGTTGCTATTGTATATGATATTGCTTTTCAAAATTCAAATTCAAATTGCTAATTACTGGTAAGAAAGCTTTTGACTTTTGTAAGTAGTCCCCCCTTATCTATAGTTTCATTTCTACAGTTTCAGTTACCTTGCGGTCTAAAAAATATTAAATGGAAAATTCTAGAAATAAACGATTCATAAGTTTTAATTGCTGGCTGTGCTGAGTAGTGTCATGAAATCTTGTGTCGTGCTGGTCCATCCAGCCCAGGTAGGGAATTATCCCTTTGTCTAGTGTATCCTCATTGTTTATGCTACCAGCCCCTTAGTAACTATGAGGCTTCTCAGTTATCAGACCAATGGTCACAGAATCACAGTGCTTCTGTTCAAGCAACCCATGTTTTACTTAATAATCGTCCCAGAGTACAAGAGTAGTGTTGCTGGCATATTACTACAATTATTCTACTTTATTAGTAGTTATTTCTGTTAATCTCTTCCTGGACATAATTTATAAATTAAACTGTATTATATAGGTATGTATGTATAGGAAAAACCTAGTATGTGT
>NW_007819949.1:0-865 GCF_000696425.1 Galeopterus variegatus | reverse complement strand
CTTAGAAGTAGGGAGGGGAGAGGGAAACAGATCAGATATTGGAAGAAACAACATCTGAAAAATTTCCAAATCTAGTGAAAAGTATAAGCCTATATATTTGAGAAGATCGATAAATGTCGAGCTCAAGAAACATGAAAAAAAAAAAACAGCCCCAAAGAACATCATAACGAGGGCCGGCCCCGTGGCTCACTCGGGAGAGTGCAGCGCTGGGAGTGCCAAGGCCATGGGTTCGGATCCTATATAGGGATGGCCAGTGTGTTCACTGGCTGAGCACGGTGCGGACGACAGCAAGCCAAGGGTTGCAATCCCCTTACCAGTCACACACACACACACACACACACACACAAAAAAAGAGCATCATAATGAAACTGCTTAAAAATGGTAATATTGATAAAATCTGCAAAGCAGCCAAAGGAAAAACACAAATAATGTGTAATACAGAGATGTAATGGTAAGAATAACAGCCGACTTCTGGTTGGAGACAGTGGGAACCACATGTGGATAGAACAACACCTTTAAACTCCTCCAAGAAAAAAATAACCAGCCAACTTAGAATGCAAGACAGAGAAAATATCAATACAATAAAGAAAGTTTTTTTTTCTCAGGCAAAGTGCAGATTTCAGTGACGATTTTAAAATGCAATGATAACGAGGCACAGTATTTTAGGAAACTTGCTCTGAATAAAGAATGGAGAACCCATTGGTGAGGCAAATTTTGGAGAGAAGAATAATTATAGAAAATTGAAAGAAAAGTATTCGATTTAGATATATCAATAGACACTAAAGAACACATCTTAGAAGTTGATTATACATGGATCAACTAAGCCTCTCTAGGTGCATTAAAACAATGTTCCTACTCCTCCACG
>NW_007819948.1:0-865 GCF_000696425.1 Galeopterus variegatus | reverse complement strand
AAGCTTTCTCCAACCCAACACTCCCACCTCAGGAACACATCACTACTCCTTAGCTCTGTTTACCTGTGTTTGATCCGCATTTCTGTGGACATATAGCATCTGTCCTTCTAATTAGAGTTGCCATGACTTAGGTAGTATGAGTGGAGCCATCAGACCCACCTCTCGGGAGACAATTCACTAAGGTGCCTGCCACAGGACTAGCAAAGGGATTCTTCTAGAAGGTGAGGGGGCCTGGAAGAGAAAGAACAAGATAGGAACGGCTAAGAAGCCCATGTTGAGAGGAGTGGGAGAAAACAGGGCCCACGGCTCCGGGATGAAGTGGAGTCACTTCACAGGAACAAGAAAGGAAAAAGTTGATTCTACCATCAACGAGCTCACAGAGATGTGAAAAACAAACACAGAAAACCCGTAACCCAATGGGATGTGCCGTGGAAGCTGAGGATGGGAGAGGCTGGCTCTCCCTGCTGTCATCGAGGAGGTAGCTTTGGAGCTCACAGAGGCATCTGAGCTGCAGACAGGACAGCAGAGAGGATCAAGAAGCAGCCACACAGACTCAGAGAGAGACAGAGAGAGGGGAGCAGGCTGTGGTCAATGCAGTGTCCCTATATCTTTATATGAAACCTGCCAGACAGACCCAGAGAGAGACAGAGAGAGGGGAGCAGGCTGTGGTCAATGCGGTGTCCCTATATCTTTATATGAAACCTTCTTTATAAACTTCAAGCTCGAAGGAATTTCTGTGTCTTGCAACCAAATGATTCCTAATTACAACAGCTCTGTAGGCATCCCCTGTTTCTTGGTCTGATAGCCAAGACCATCAACGTAAAGACCCCAGTCTTTAGCAGGATTTGTTTGTGAGCTCTGGATT
>NW_007819947.1:0-865 GCF_000696425.1 Galeopterus variegatus | reverse complement strand
TAAGTCTTTAATCTATTTTGAGTTGATTTTGGTATATAGTGAGAGGTATTGGTCTAGTTTCGTTCTTCTTCTACATAAAGATGCCCAGTGTTCCCAGCACCATTTATTGACGATGCAGTCTTCATCCCAACATATGTTCTTGGTGACTTTGCCAAACATCGGTTGGCTCTAAGTATGTGGGTTGATTCCCAGGCTTTCTATCCTGTTCCATTGATCCAAGTGTCTGTTTTTATGCCAATACCATGTTATTTTGGTTATAATAGCCTTGTAAAATATTTTCAAGGCAGGTAGTGTTATGTCTCTGGCTTTAGTTTTTTTTTTTTTTTTTTTGCTCAGAATTGCTTTGACTATTAAGAGTCTTTTGTTTTTCTGTATGAATGTTAGGATTTTTTTTCTGTTTCTGTGAAGAATGTCTTTGGTATTTGATGGGGATTGCATTGAATCTGTAGATTGCATTGACTCTGTAGATTGCTTTGGGTAGGATGGATATTTTCACAATGTTAATTGTTCCAATCCAAGAGCATGGCATGTGTTTCCATCTTTTTGTGTTCTCTTTAATTTCCTTCAACAGTGATTTGTAGTTCTCATTAGAGAGATCTTTCACCTCCTCAATTAAATTGATCCCTAGATTTTTTTTTTTTTTTTGGCGACTATTATAAATGGGCTAGCTTTCTTTATTTCTTTTTCTTCTAATGTGTTGTTGGAGTATATAAATGCTATTGATTTTTGCATATTGGTTTTGTATCCTGCAAATTAATTGAAATTGTTTATCAATTCTAAGAGGTTTTTTGTAGAGTCCTCAGACTTTTCTCTGTATAGGATCATTTCATCTGCAAACAGGGACAGTTTGACTTCATCTTTAACC
>NW_007819946.1:0-865 GCF_000696425.1 Galeopterus variegatus | reverse complement strand
CTTGAAGAGGTGATTAGATTGTGAGGTTCATGCCCTTGGGAATGGATTGACCCACTGATGATTTAATGGTCGTCATGAGCATGGTTCTGATGGCTTTAAGAGGATGATAAGTGAGGAGGTTAGTCCCTCTCTCTTGCTTCTGCCATACCCACGACATGACACCCTGCATTGCTGTGAAGAGTCACCACCAAACAGCAAGGTATTCATCAGATGTGCTCCCTGGACTTTGGACTTCCCAGCCCCCCAAACTGTAAGCAGTAAATATTGTTTGTTTTACAAATTATCCAGTTTCAGGTATTTTGTTATAAGCAACAGAAATGGACAAATACAGACAGGTTTGTACAAATGTATTTTGTTGTTTTAATGTGGATTTTTTGATGATAACTGAACATATTTTCAAACAGTTGTGAACCTTTTTTCTTTTTCTGTGAACTGCCTTTTTATGTCCATCATTCATTTTTAAATTGGGTTGTTAGTCTTTCTTATTGATTTAAAGAGCTTTTATGTTTTAAGGGCATTAATCTTATTGTGTAGCTATTAGAAATATTTCCCCCAGTTTCTTGTTTGCCTTTTAGCTTTCTTTATTATACTTTTTTCATACTTTCTATTTTTCTCAGAGCAATGCATGCAGTTATTACAAAATTCAAAGTACTACAAGGCTTGTGATAAGGTAGAAGTCTTGTCCCACTCCTATTCACCAAGTTATTACTTCCCAGAGCAACTGTTTTCACCTCTTTTAGCTGTTTCTCCTGCACTTATCTCCAATTTCTAAATAATAAGCTTATATCACTTTTCTTTATTATTTCAACTTTAGACATTTTCTATTGACCTCTGTCAATGGATGGTGAAGATTTATCACTCTTAC
>NW_007819945.1:0-865 GCF_000696425.1 Galeopterus variegatus | reverse complement strand
GTCACCACTAGACAGCACAGATATTCTCATATTTCTCAAAATTTATTTTTCTCATCACTACTTCAAAATTACAGTAATTGTTAGACTTGTTGCTAAATATTGTTATTGGATGCCTTAACAAAGAAGCAAAAATGTTAACATAGCACAAATTTTTCTTAGTATTTTAATAATTCTCTTTCAATACAACTTGTTTCTTTTTTAATATGTGTATTTTATCATGTACATTTTAAAAGGTCATTCTGAGAAGGGGTCCACCAGACTGACAGAGGGGTCCAGGCCACAAAAACAAAAGCAAAGAACCCTGGCAGTAAAGACACTAGACCAGAGTTTGCTGGTAGGTATAAATGAATGATGATGTGGTTGGAAGAGCTGGTTGTTTTCATTTAATCTCTCTTTCTTCAAGTGATTTTCAGTATTGTCCAATGTATGTTGCATTTTCTAGTCCAACCTGCAACTTCCATCTTTTTCTGGTGACTATAGAAACAAAAGTAGAATTATGTTTCCTGAGTTTGGAGTGAGAAATAGGTTTCTTAAAGCAAATGCTTCAAGATTCACCTGAGGAGTGTCTCCCGAACCCTTGCTGTCACTTGAAACAAGGCATTCTTTCTCTGTGCCTCTAGGTTTAGAGGGTAGAACTAAGACACCTCATGGTCAGCTTGAGCTTTCCTGGCCAGGGTCATATAAGCAGCTTAAGAAGCACAGTATCACACAAAGATGGGCTAGATCAGCCCTCTCAGAGGGGAACCAACTCTATCTTCATTTGCTGGGACAGGCTTACCCTAGACCGTGCTATTAAAGACCATGCTTCATGGGCCGGCCCGGTGGCGCACTGGATAAGTGCGCCGCTTGGGAAGCGCGGCGGCGC
>NW_007819944.1:0-865 GCF_000696425.1 Galeopterus variegatus | reverse complement strand
TGGCTGTTCATCTATTTATGTCTGCTTGAAATAATCTCTGTGTTAAGATGAAAATATGTAGGGCCGGCCCGGTGGCACACTGCTATAGTGCGCCACTTGGGAGTGTGGTGGCGCTCCCGCCAAGGGTTCGGATCCCACATAGAGACCGGTTCCCGCTCACTGGTTGAGCGAGGCGTGGGAGCAACACTGAGGGTTGCGATCCCGTTGCCGGTCCCAGTCCGGTACGGGGGCGACACTGAGGGTTGCGATCTGTTGCTGGACACGGAAAAAGACAAAAAAAAAAAAAGATGAAAATATGTAGGCATGATTTAAAAAGGTAATAGTTCAAATCCATACTTTTCCTGGTGAAGTATTTAATTTGATACTAAAAAATTGCCTCTATGCCAATGCTGTTTTAAAGAAGCCAAGTGGATATGCTTGGCATATTTCAAAAGTTTTTTCATAGAAATAAAGTTTATTTTGTATTCTGGTTTGATTTGAATACAAGTCAATTCATTTATATTTTGAGGCCTGAAATACAGCTTTCATTCTTTGAGGATGAACATCTTGAGATTGTGCTCTACGTTCATGTGTGTCCTGTGTAGTCCCTGTGTTTTTTCAGCAACTGTTTAAGAACCTCTAAACTCCATAAAACATCGTTCAGCAGGATGTGCATGAATGAGGATATGTGAAGGAAATTTTAATATCTAAGATATTTTATAGTAAATGTTGCTTTCATGTCATTTAAAAATATTTTATGAAGTTTTAAAAAATTTTTTTCAAAAACTAAAAAAATATAATGTAGCATATTCTTGGAATAGCAAGCCAATAAAAAGCCTCTTTTCTTCATGTATAAACAAGCATAAAGTCCCTCTTAAGTATAGCC
>NW_007819943.1:0-865 GCF_000696425.1 Galeopterus variegatus | reverse complement strand
CTACTTCCTTTTTCTTTCCCTCCTTTTCTTTCCTTCCTCCCTTTTTCATTTCTCTTCCTTCCTTCTTTGTCTTTCTCCTCCCCCCCTCCCTCTCTCCCTGCCTCCCCTCCAGTGGATGACCTGTGCACCAGACTGTCCAGCCTTGATCCCGTCTCCCTCCCAGAGACTCTGCCCATTCCACCACCTTGTCCCCTTCCCCACGTCCTTGCTGGGACCAGGAAGTCGTGGCCTAGGGCAGGCTCCACGCCCTCACCTGTAGACACTATCACAGGTTGACAACTCTAAGAGACACTTGGCTTAAAACAGTGACATGGGGGCAGGGTCATTCCCTCCGACAAGTCTCAGGCAGCTTCATGCTATGGCCCAGGCGTCCTCGCCATAAAGTAGCTTCAGACTCTACAGTGCAAGAGACTCCAGGCTCAGCGACTCACCAAGAGGGAGCAGGTCCTAGACACTCTGGGAAAACAGCATTTCTGGAAAAGGACCAGCCAAGAGCACAAATAACAACAATGAAAAGTTTATTATGTATAAATAATAATGAGACCAAAATTCTGATGGCGCCCTTCCTTTCCTGTTATTGCTATTCTTAAATGCACGAAACATAGTAAAACTCAGAAAAAGTCTCTCGGCTTCACTCCACTGCCGTGCAGTCTCACTCACGGAGGGTTCGTACGTGTCCATTAGTGGCCCCTCACGTGACTTCTCCATGTCATCTGCCTCTGCTCACTGCTGGCAGTTTATGTCTTGTGCCTTCCCCTCCTTGGATCTGTGACACACTCTGGATTGAGCCTGCGTGAGAGCCTGTCCTGAGAAGAATGATAAATCGTGTCCAGCGAATCCGGGCAGCCACCCAACTCACATCCTG
>NW_007819942.1:0-865 GCF_000696425.1 Galeopterus variegatus | reverse complement strand
TTAAGTGAAATAAGCCAGACAAGGAAAGAGAAATACCACATGTTCTCACTTATAACTGGGTGTTAAGAAAGAAAGACAGACAGACAGACAAAACGAAGACAATACATTGAACTTTCAGAAGAGGAAAATGAACCTAAGGATACTAGAGATGGGGGGAGGTTGGAGGGGGTGCTGTTTGGGAGGGATCGGTTGGGTAAAGGGCATAAAGAAAAATCATGATTTGTAATAATAATATTGTCATAATAAATAATAATAAGAAAGAAACATTACTGAGCCAAAAACTGCCTAGGAATATAAAGCAACAAAAATTGTTTTCTAAATGCAAATCTAGCCAAGCCAACCTCCTTTAAAAGTCGTTACAAGCTTAACATCACCTGCAGGTGAAGTCAGATCTCCTCGGCAAGACACAGGTGAGTGGCACTCATCGTTTTTCCCAGTTTACCTCATCTCTCACTTGCCGGCTCCCTCCACCCTCTGACATACTCCCACACTCTACCTGTGACGAACACCAGACTATTTCCACTCTCTGGACTGAGAGTGCTGACTTTTTTACAACTCTGCTTTGGGGAAGGTGATCCCTCTGTCTGAAAACCCCAATATTCCTATCTGCTTACTGACTCTTCCATACTCACTCCAGCTTGACCTCCTCTGTTAAGCTTCTATGTAACCCCCTCCCAATCTCTGGGGCTGTAGATTGAATGTCCCCTAAATTCAGTGAAGCTTAAATTGTGTCCCCCAAAGTTCCAGGTATTCGAAACTTGGCCCCTACTGTGACAGTGTTGAAAGGGTGGGAAATCCTATTATGATAATTAAAAGGTGGAGCCTTGAAGAGATGATTAGATTGTATGACCATGCTGTAATGAAT
>NW_007819941.1:0-865 GCF_000696425.1 Galeopterus variegatus | reverse complement strand
CTATATAGGATCCGAACCCGTGGCGGGAGCGTCGCTGCGCTCCCAGCGCCGCACTCTCCTGGGCGCGCCACGGGTCGGCCCTAGTTTTGTTTTAAATAAGGGTCTTTTCAAGTCCCTTCTAACCCCAAAGCTCTGGCTGTGCTGCTAGACAGCTCACTCAGAACACTAAGCAGGCAGTATATGGATAACTGTTCTAATAAAGTCTAGTGGACAGCAAGCTCCGTCTGACACGCCTGGTGGGGCACATGGTTGTTAGGGAGCTGCGTGGTCATCACACCCAGGTGACAGCACTCTGCTTCATCAACTCTAATTAGTGAGGCAGTTCCAGAAACAACACCTCCCCCCCCTCCATCTTATTAGTTCTCCTGGACTGATCCAATACTCAGCATAAATGGCGAGGGTTGTCCCAAGTCTTATGCCCTTGGTGACTGAGACTTGCCCTTTCTTGTCTCTTCTCTCTCATCTCACACTTTCTTCCCCACGTCCATCCCATCTGTGCCCTGGACCACACGAGCTCTTACCACATGAGCTCTCCAGGCTGTCCCCAGGCTTCCTGCCCTCCTCACACGGTGCTGGCAGCTAGAAGGTCCATGCTGAAGGACTTTGTGCACCAGGGGACTGAGGACTGCCTGGCTGCCTGACCACCCTAGCGAGGAGGACGGGGATGAGAGGACTCAGGGAGAAAGGGCTTTGGACCCCCAGCCTCAGGGAGTCTGGGAGCAGAGGGAAGGCCTGGGATGAGGCCAAGTTGGGAATTGGCCAATCGTCCCATCCACAGTTGACACTGGGCTGGGTGGGTAGCTTACTTGGTTAGAGTGTGGTGTTGATAACACTAAAGTCAAGGGTTCAGATCCCCTTACCAGCC
>NW_007819940.1:0-865 GCF_000696425.1 Galeopterus variegatus | reverse complement strand
ATTAAACAGCGTTCTACTTAATGACATATGGGTCCAAGAAGAAATCAAGCAGGAAATCAAATATTTATTGACACTAATGAAAATAATGATACATCATACCAAAACCTGCGGGATACTGCAAAAGCAGTACTAAGGGGGACATTTATTGCATTAAATGCTCACCTCAGAAGAATGGAAAGATGGCAAGTGAACAACCTAACACTTCACCTTAAAGAACTAGAAAAACAAGAACAATCCAAACCTAAAGTTAGCAGACGGAAAGAAATCATGAAGATCAGAGCAGAACTTAATAAAATTGAAACCCAAACAACAATATAAAAGATCAACGAATCTGGGCCGGCCCAGTGGCGCTCCTGCCGAGGGTTCGGATCCCACATACAGACCGGCCGCTCACTGGCTGAGCGAGGTGTGGGCGCAACACCGAGGGTTGCGATCCCGTTGCCGGTCCCAGTCCGGTATGGGCGCGACACTGAGGGTTGCTATCCGCTGCCGGTCACGAAAAAAGACAAAAAGGAAAAAAAAAAAGATCAACGAATCAAAAAGTTGTTTTTTTGAAAAGATAAATAAAATTGACAAACCATTAGCATGGCTAACAAAAAAAAGGAGAGAAGATTCAAATAACAAGAATTAGAAATGAAAAAGGTGATATTACAACTGATTCATCTGAAAGACAAGGAATCATTTGAGACTACTATAAACAACTATACGCCAACAAATTTGAAAATCTGGAGGAAATGGATAAATTTCTGGACAGACACAAGCTCCCAAAACTGAGCCATGAAGACGTAGAAAATCTGAACCAATAACAGACCAATTACAATAAAGGAGATTGAAGCTGTTATCAGAAGGCTCCCAACAAAGAAAA
>NW_007819939.1:0-865 GCF_000696425.1 Galeopterus variegatus | reverse complement strand
TGACTTTTTTCTTATCACTTAAACGTCCTTTATAGTGTTTAAAGAGCTCTCTCAGATTCATCTAGACGTGGTTCACCGTGTGTCACTGAAGTAGAAAGGAAAGGGCACGTGGCATGCATCAGCTGGGCTGTCCCTAATGTTTCTTCATTTCCTGTCACTCTCTGGCTCGGCTGTCTGTTTCTGTGCTTCCCACATGGTGGCAGCCTGTCTGGCCATCGAGAGGCATGTAGCCTTTCTGAAGCGTTGTTGGGGTTTTCTTGCATCCAGCAAGGTTGACTTGAGCTTTCTTGCCTGGGGTCTCAGTGGCAAACCACACAGCTTTATCCGCTGGGCCCGTCTTCCTTTCCCAGGCCCGGGTGCACACCGCTGCTGATGTGTCCTGGCTGGAATTGCAGTCACTCCTGCAGCGAGTTTGCTTCTCCATTCTCAAAGGTGCACCCGCCGCCCTTTTTCCACGGCTTCTGCTCGTGCAGTAACTTTTTGCTTCAGTGCAGAGTTACAGGATAATCTCTTTGAAGACGGTGTAGAGAGCAGTTAAACTCAGCTCGTGTTGTGCGACGGTGCAGGAGACTCAAGTGCAGCAATAACGATCTGAGCAGCTGTGCTGAGTGCGCAGGCGGCGACCTCGTGTGTCCGAGTGCACGGGCAGTGACGGCGTGTTATAGCCACCACCTGGTTGATGACATCAGTCCCGAGGTGTGTCCCAGGTTTTGAGATGCGCAAGCGTGTTGTGAGGAGTCTGTCCTGGAGCAGCCCAGGTGCGATGCTGCCCTGTGGGTCTTGTGTATCGTGAACACCTTCCCCCTTTCCCGTGTTTATCACCTGGTCAGGTCAGGTCTTGATGTCATCGAATACTTCAGTTTTT
>NW_007819938.1:0-865 GCF_000696425.1 Galeopterus variegatus | reverse complement strand
AAGTCATAGGGCAGCCCACCTACCCACTTACCTCAGTCCCCAGCTCTATGTCACTCCTGAGGTTGGTCAGGATCAACTGACTGGGTCTAGGATGGCTAACCCTGTGGCCCCCCACCAGGTAAGCCTGATAGTGGTCCAGCTTGGATGATCTCACAGCCCAGCTCTGCTAGTGGGCACCTACCTTCTCTTCAAGTTCATCTTCCAGGAGACCTACAATCTTTAGGAACTCAGAGGGAATCTTGTAGGTGCTCTAATCTTGTAGGTGCCCCTCCTGCCCTGAACAGTGTGACACAGCATCATCTTGGAGCCAAACCCATGGCTAGAGTGTGCCCTGCCCTGGACCCGGTGAGACTATCTCTCTTTGACTGGAGATACTTCTGTGGGACAGTTTTATGGTCATCTCTGAAGGGTGCCATTGGTTGACTTATACTTAACTCTTGTTTCTACTTAGCTTTTACACTGAGATTTCTACCACCACAGCCAGGTACTGGTACACTGAACAATTCCAGCAGTGTGGTTGTTAGTCTTCAAAGATGTCCCCCAGTGAGCCATGTGCCATGTGATTCACATCCTTGTATGGTCCCCTGCCCTTAATTCCTGGCTGGTGTTGAGGCTCATACTTAACCACTGGAATGTGGTCGAAGTGTTACTTCACAATTCTCAATCCCGGGTGTTAGGAATACTTGCAGCTTCTACCTGGTGCCCTTGAAACCTAGGTGCCACCCAGCAAGGAAGCTCTGGAGGGGCTCAAGTGAGGAGGAACTGAGGAACTTGCTGAACTCCCAGCAGACGGCCAGCACCAACATGCCAGCCACGCCAGCCAACCTACTCCCAGGTGAGTCCCAGACATCATGGAGCAAAGATG
>NW_007819937.1:0-865 GCF_000696425.1 Galeopterus variegatus | reverse complement strand
GCGACACTGAGGGTTGCGATCCGTTGCCGGACACGAAAAAAGACAAAAAAAAAAGGAAAAAGAGTTGAGTTCATTATGCCTAGCTGATAGATGAGGAACTACAGGAATGAAATAACCAAGTGTGTCGACTGATAGACCAACCAAGAGAATAAATACACATGAGAAAGGTAAATTATAAAGTCTGTCTGTTTTTAGCATAAGAAGGGTGGAGGCTGTCTCTGGACAACAGCCCCATGGCTGGGCTACTCTGGTTTCACATGTTTTCATTTCCAGATTCACTCTGCACAGTTCCTCCTTTCAGAAGATGAAGTCCCTTTTAACAGTTTGGATTGTTCAGACGGGAGGTTATAGTGCTGCCAGCCCTGTTAAACCCTCACTTAGGACTGCCTTGTTCTGTAGGGAATATCATAAGGTAGACCTGGACCTGGAAAGAGACTTGATGTCTCTCCTCTTTTCCTCCCCCTACCTAACAGAAAATAGGCTTATGCAGGTAAAATATACCAAGATAAGTCTCAAACAGCCAACAAAATATTTATAGCTCCAACTTGCCTATGATGATATTTATATGGGGAAATGAAGATTTCAACACATTTTACATCATGTGTCCAACTGCTTTTGTTTCCCTGCCCGAGTCACTGTCTTTGTGGCCCTGCAGGTCAAAACAACCTAGTGTGCCTTACCCTGGGGATATCTCTTTTTAAAATGGGACTGAAAGTAAGCTGGGGAGTTGTCCACTTAACCTCTCATTCGTGCTTAATTATTGAAGGTGCAGGAAGTAGAATGTGATTATGGATATTACAGGGTGAATGTGCAAAATAATGTCCTAAGGAGACAATAAAGGGATTTGTTATCAGTTCTTAGTGCT
>NW_007819936.1:0-865 GCF_000696425.1 Galeopterus variegatus | reverse complement strand
ATGACTTTACTCTAAACCCAATTAGACCAATTTCAGAAATTAATGTTGGCATTCTACTTGGTGGTATTTTGACGATATTTTACCTAATCTCACATAAGACCTTCTCTTTCTTTGAGTTTCTCCAAAGATAAATAAGCCTCAGAAGTGGTCACACAGTTGCTCCCAGCATTGCAATTTTGGTTACAAAGCTTGGACACGAGTGGCCACTTAAACAGGGCTATTCTTGCCTATCTGTGAGGACCTTTTTGGGACATCTCATCAAAACCTCAGAACTCCCTCATCTATTTCCCAAAATGATCACTTCTTTCAGCATTGCTTCTACAGAAGTAGTGATTTCTGGTATGACTAGAAATCTTTAAATACTTTAGCCAACCGAGAAATCCCATGAACAAAAGTATTTATTATATGATAGCAATATTAATATGATATAGGCTTTAAAACAGTGATTCATAATGAAGCATCTGGATTTTCTGAAATGGTAGCTTATAATTTTAAATCATATTTCAAATAGAACAAATTGTTATTTTATACTACAACATTCATTTATTTCCATTTTTAATTTGACTTGATTGTTTCAAATAACAGATTTTTTTATTTTTTTTATCTTTTCCAAACATCTGTCATTATCAGGCATTAATTTCCTACCTGGGTCTTTCAAATTTGAATATTAGGGGAGAAATTGAATTTTAACTCTGTCAACCTTACAGATTACTGCTTCCTTTGATGATCTGGGGGAAAATAAAAAACTAGATTTAAAACTTGAGTTTCTCAGATAATTATAACCATATAACCATAGAAACATCAATACATACACTAACAGATTTTATTTAAAGATTTAAGATAGTTTGAGTGGTTGATAAGAATG
>NW_007819935.1:0-865 GCF_000696425.1 Galeopterus variegatus | reverse complement strand
TTTTTTTTTTTTTTTGATCTGTATGTGATAAATTCAAAGCTTAACATTGACAAGCTTTAGGGAGGTACGAGTGGTCAGCAAGGCATCATAAGGACCCTTCCATTTCTCAGTCAGTTTTGGTCTGGGCCTTGGTCTCGCCATGTCTTTAGCAGCATTTTGTCTCTTGGGTTGAGGGGGTATAGAGGTTTGTCTGCTGGAAAAGCTGACCTGGAAAAGGCAAACTGATATAGAATAGTTAGAGTTTGACATAACTGTTGTACATATGCTTTCAGATGCAAGTCATGGAGGCTTGGAAGGGTATCCCATATATAATTTCAAAAGGACTCAATTTGAGCCCACGTCTAGGTTCCACCCTGATATGAAGCAAGGCAATGGGTAATGTTTTATCTCATTTCAGATGAGTTTCCTGGCAAATTTTGGCTAGAGTCCTTTTAAAGTATGATTCATCTTTTCAGTTTTTCCTGTGGACTGAGGTCTCCATCACAAATGTAGTTTCCATTTAATTGTAGAGCTTCACTCGCCTCCGGTGTTATTGAAATAAATGCAGGTCCATTGTTACTTTGTATTGTGCTGTGTAAGCCAAGTGAGGGAACCATTTCTTTTAGCAAAAACCTAGCTACATTTGTAGTCTTTTCAGTTTGGCTTCTACATAACCAGAGAAAGTGTCCACGAACACCAACAGAAATTTAAAACTTCCCATAGTTTTGGGCATTTGAGTGAAGTCTATCTGCCAGTCCTCAAAGGGACATATTCCTTTGTATTGTCCTCTCTTCCTAGGTGGGAGCTTTTCAGTAGCACATAGGTGGCATTCTTGACTAATTCTTTGTATAGTCCTCTGAAGATGGGGTCCTTTTGGGGCCGGCCC
>NW_007819934.1:0-865 GCF_000696425.1 Galeopterus variegatus | reverse complement strand
GCGCCGCCGCGCTTCCCAAGCGGCGCACTATCCAGTGCGCCACCGGGCTGGCCCCTGGATTATGCACTTTAAAAGGGTACATTGTATGGTATGTAAACTATATTTCAATAAAGCTATTTTTTTAAGACTCCATGGGCAGTTCTGCTGCACACTGTGATTCAGAACCACTGCCCCACACCTTCTAAAGTGTGGGACAAATACTCCTGAAGAATGACAGAGCGTCACAATCCTCCTGAGCCGTAAGAGAGACAAACGCCACTAGGAACAATGAGTGAACGACTTCAAGGCGGCTCTCAAATCTACATTGAAGTTGATAGACCAGATATGATGAGAATAATTCAGAAACCAAAAAACTATTTGCAGCAAAGTGAAGCAACACTTAACAGATCTTTGTGGCCCACGAATTAAATTGCTAACCCCACAGGCCTGTGGAGAGAAATGCAGGCGGAGAGGCCCCAGCATGGCGTAGGGAGTGGCACCTGGAGCTCAGAGCCACAAGAGCACCATCTCTCCATGGCCAATGACTGAGCAGGGGGCAGCACACACACTTTTACTAGGACAGATTTCATTGTGGATGAGGCCCCACAGAACTCAGGAGAGCCTCCAAAGCTCCAATTTTTAAAGAAATCGATTTTTTTTTTTTTTTTTTTTTTTTTTGTGACTGGTAAGGGGATCGCAATGCTTGGCTTGGTGTCGCCCACACCGCGCTCAGCCAGTGAGAGCACCAGCCATCCCTATATAGGATCCAAACCAGCGGCCTCGGCGCTCCCAGCGCCGCACTCTCCCGAGTGAGCCATGGGTTTGGCTCCAATTTTTAAAGAAATCGACTTCACCATCAGCACTGTGGAGAATGGTAACCTGGACC
>NW_007819933.1:0-865 GCF_000696425.1 Galeopterus variegatus | reverse complement strand
TATAATGCTATTTCATTTCTATACAGAAAAATAGTCATATTTCTGTTGACTAGTTCTCACAATTGCTAAACTGACTCTCCTAAGTAATTTATTTGTGAACAGGAACCAGGGCTTCTATCTTTTCTGCTTCAATATAGCACTAAACATTCAGTATGTAGGTAATATGTGCACATTCACTGATCAATCAGAAAAAGGATCAGGACAGCTGAGAGCTGCTTGTCTAAATTACAATTCTGTAACTATGTCCCCACGTAGCATTAGTTTTTTGTTGAGCTGTGGCAGAGGGTTTGTTTGTTTCTCACTATTTACATAAATGTAGAAAGCCTGTTTCATTACCAAATTCCCTCAGAGGTCTTCTGGTAAACAGTTTCTTAAGAAAAACTATTCTGAGAATATTCCTGTGAAACTCCAGAAAGTGCAACATATTTTTTAAAGAATTCTGAATTCAATATAGAATTTTTAAAAATTTTCCAAAACTCATTTTCTGTAAAAGATATTTGTCCAAATATTTGGAAAACATAGTAACCCATTGTCAATATAATCATTCCTGATATTTGAAGAAGCTTATAATTACTGTGAGAAAGGAAAACAAAAATGCTTCTGTTAAATGAGATGAAACTCTTATAGCTCATTGCCTGAAACAGCCCCATGGACTCTCAGTGCTCCGTGGAGTGCAGCTTGAATAACAACGATCCAATCTAAGCTTCTTATATTACAGAGCACATATCTGTATAAGGAGCAGAAGGGGATAAAAAATGGACACCCATTGTTCCTGATCTCAAAGAGCTTATGGGTGTGGTTCCATTTGAAATAATTATATGTCAGAAGAATATTATGTGGTATAAAAATAGACAAATCTGTAATA
>NW_007819932.1:0-865 GCF_000696425.1 Galeopterus variegatus | reverse complement strand
CAGTGATGGTGAGGATGATGATGGTGTTGATATTGGTGATGACGATGGCAAGGGAGGGAGGGAGGAATGAATGAACAGGTGAAGCATAGGGCATTTTTAGTGCAGGGCAACTCCTCTGCATGATACTGTAATGGTGGATAATATCATTACACACTTGTCAGAACCCATGGAATGTATAGCACAAGAAGTGAACCCTAATATGTTGTGAACTTTAGTTAATAATAATGTGTCAGTATTGCCCCATAATTGTGACAAATGTACCATACTATTGTAAGATATTAACCATAGGGCAACCTGTGTATGTGCATGTTTGGGGGTTGGGGGTCAGGATATATAGGGTACTTCAAAAAGTTCATGGAAAAATGGAATGAAAAGATAATACAAATCTTTCCATGAACTTTTTGATGATCCCTCATATATGAACTTTCCATACTTTTCAGTTAATTTTTAGGTAATCTTAAAGCTGCTCTAAAATGCAAAGTCTATTAATTAAAAAAAATCAACCAGCCTACAAATGTGCAAGAAAGAAAGATCAACAAAAAGGAATCAGCATTAGAATGATATCAGACTTTTCAATAGCATTTTGGACACGAGAAAGCAATAGAGCAATTTTTATAAAACATGAAGAAAAATAACTTTGAAACTAGACTTTTTATCTAGCCAAATTGTTACTCGAATGTGAAGGAATAATAAAAAATTCTTTAGAATATTATTCCTTAGGGGAATAATGTACAGACACAAGAACCAACACTGAAAAATTCAACCAGAAGAAGTATTCAATCAAGAAGAGAAATCCAAACAAGTTGCTAGGAATATAGCAAGTTAGGATGACCAAATTTCTTTGTTAAGGTTATTGGTGCCTTAA
>NW_007819931.1:0-865 GCF_000696425.1 Galeopterus variegatus | reverse complement strand
GGAAAACGTCCCAGTGTAAAAAATCCCCCCGCCCCGCCCCCGTCCCCATCACTCTGCTCTCTGCAGGGTCCTGCATGCGACAGAGCCTTTTGTTGTCGGCTTCGGGAGATGAACTCGCCTAAGCCAGGACGAGGCGGTTCTCAGCCCCCGGACGGGGACACCTGGCTCACCCCCCCCATGCGCCCCTCCCCCTCCAGACCTGGGAAACAGAGGACATCAAAGGGAGGACTGGGGTCCTCAGTGTCACTCCCTTCTGGGACGCATGACTTGTCCCTGGTCTGTGACACACATGCTGGTGACAAAAGTCTCTCCTTGTCCATCTTTCTCCACGTGGCCTGTCCCTGATGCCACATGGCCACTGCTCTGGCCCAGTTCTGCCATTAGACTGCACCCCTAGTCCCCAAATCCCAAACCCCTACCCCCAAGCAGAGCTTGTGCTTTTCTTGGCTTCCTTGAAGAATTCTGATTTCAGTCCCGGGACCTGTGAGAAATACAGTCTTGGGTGACTGTGATGCACAAGCTGGGAGTGCAACCCCTGAGAACTCTCTCCACACATACACGGAAGTTGTCGCGCTGGAATCATACGTGGCACGTACTGGCTCAGTTTGATTATGGACTAGATGTTAGATGATATCATGAAATTATTGATACACATTTTCTTAGGTGTAATAATAATATTATGGTTGTTAGCAAAATTTAAACACACAGACAGATCAAGATAGCGAAAGCATGTCTAGCAACACATAAGTAATTTAATCTAGATGGACGATGTGTAAGTGCTCATTGTATTATTATTTCAAATTGTTTCAAAGCTTAAACATTTTTATAACAAAAACCTGAAATAAGGTAACAGCCAAATAAAATA
>NW_007819930.1:0-865 GCF_000696425.1 Galeopterus variegatus | reverse complement strand
GGCTGAAATGTCTCTTGTGGCTACTCCTGGACTCAGAGATGGAGGGGGAACATGTTTAACCAAATGCACCATATTCTTCTGAACACTGTGTTGAGAACATATTTGGACATATTTCCTGGAGCCAGTGGGAGACTGGTCTTTCTCCTCTGTCCCTGAAAGTGCATATTGGCAAGGGTGGTGGAAGCTCCCCTGTGTCCATGTTTTTGGCCAGGGGGTGGGGATGATGAGACTAGAACTGGAGAGCAGTAGGACTCTCAAGGCATGATAGTAGTGAGAGTTGAGTTAGAATCAGGTTTTATTTCTTCCTTTGATATGAAATTTCACTCAAGCAGCTCTTCTGGGAAAGTAGATTTCCAATCAACCTGTGAGACAGAGGGACCTTGTCAGAATCAAGAGACAGTAAGAGAGAATCTGTGAATGTGTGTTAGCAGGTGGGATGGTTGACAAGCTGGTTCTACCAAAGATTGGGAGTGTGGGTGCCGAGCCTGTGAAACCCAGTCTTACTGTTTTAATGATAAAGGATGGCCCCAAGGCTCTCTTGTCTTCAACTGAGGTAGGCAGTAAGGCTACCGTTCATGCAGTTCTCTCTCCTTGACACCTGCCAACCAGCTATTCAGGGCAGGTGCTGTTACCTGGCTCTAGTAGATGAATAAATTGCAGCTCAGAGGAGAAAAAAGATCCATCCAGGGTTGCCTAGCTAGGCAGTTGCGGAGCTAGGTCTGAGAACTATTTTTTTTGAGCACCCGTTCCCAAAGGGTCACACAGGTGGCCCAGCTTAGCACTGGAGATGCTCTGAGTAAACCGGCAGGAAGCATCCCTGTGTTCACCTGTGTTCTCCCCTGAGCTCAGGCCGCAGGGATTCTTC
>NW_007819929.1:0-865 GCF_000696425.1 Galeopterus variegatus | reverse complement strand
CTGACCCATGTATTAGGGTTCTCCAGAGAGACAGAATCAATAGGATATGTTATAAATACACGAGAAGGGATTTATTAGGTGAATTAGCTCACATGACTATGAATAGAAATCCCAAAATAGGCTGTCTGCAAACTGGATGCCAGTAGCAAGGCTCAGTCCAAGTCCAAAGGCCTCAAAACCAGGGAATCATATGGTGTCCTTGGTGTAAGTCCTGAAATCCAAAAGCTGAGAAGTGTTACACTTCTCGTTGTGTAATGGAGATGCAAAAAAGGATTACTCAAAGCAACATGAATGCAATGAAAAGCCTGAATGGACTGCACCTCAGCAACTCCTCTGTTAGGAAGAGAAAACTGGGTACAGCCCTGACTCAAAGTTAGCTTCTGTTTTTTATTGTAAGGACAAGGAAGTTTCACAAGAAAAATCAGTTGATTCAATCATTTCAAAAGGACAAAAGACATGGGCAGTGTAACAAAAGTTATCTATGGCTAAGTATAGCTTAAACAATGAAAACTAGTAACATCATTAAAAATAACAAGTTGACATTCCAAAGTACAATTTGTGAAAAGATAAGTTGGTCAAACTGCGATCATTACCTAAGATATAACCTCTCCTTAAATGATTTAAGCAAAAGTTACATTCTTATGATTAAATCTAAGTATAATTATCTCTAAAGTTTCCAGCAACAGACAGCTTGTCCTTAGCAAACATTTTTTCACATTTTTCCCTACAGCAATTCTTTAAAATCCCTTAATAGGATTGGTATGTCAACTACCTGTTACCTCTAAAATCATTAAAATATACAATCCCAAACCTAAACAGTGATTAGAGTTGATTAGATGGGCTTTTGCCCGCTGGCTATAGACCA
>NW_007819928.1:0-865 GCF_000696425.1 Galeopterus variegatus | reverse complement strand
TAAGGGGATCTTAACCCTTGACTTGGTGTTGTCAGCACCACGCTCAGCCAGTGAGGAAACCAGCCATCCCTATATGGGATCCGAACCCATGGCCTTAGTGTTATCAGCACCTCACTCTCCTGAGTGAGCCACGGGCCGGCCCAAAAAATAACAATAGTTTGAGGAGGAAAAATACCTAAATGAGTGGTTCCCAAAGGAGACGTGGTGAAAAAACAAACAAACAAAAAAACCCAGAAAAGGCAGGACTAATGACGGCACAATTTAAGATGGTAGAAAATAATCCAAGTAAACTAATAACCACAATCATGTTGTAAATGGTCTGGACCAGCACTGTTTAGTAGGATATACAGTGTGAATCATTTATCTCATTTTAAGTGTTCCAGTAGCCACATTAAAAGAGTAAGAAGAAACAGGTGAAATAAATTTTAACAGTATATTTTATTTAACCCAATATATTTAACATGTTATTTCAACATATAATCATTATAAAATAAAATTATTTATATTATTTTTTATACATGCATCTTTTGTACACACCTTTTTTTGTGTGTACAGTTTTCCAAATTTGGTATGTATCTTATCCTTACAGCACATCTCAAGTGCTCAGTAGCTACATATGGCCAGTGGCTACTATCTTAGACATTAAAAAGGTAAAGATTATCAGACTAAAAACAAACAAAAAACCCAGCTATATGCTGTTTACAAAAGACACACCTAAAACAGAAGAATGCAGAAAGCAATGTAAAAGAATAAAGGACATACTAAGACAGAATTAACAGTTTAAAAAAATGATGTAGCTATAGCGTATTAGATGAAAGAGACTTTAAAAGCAAAATTATTCACAGAAATAAAAAAGGATCACTGC
>NW_007819927.1:0-865 GCF_000696425.1 Galeopterus variegatus | reverse complement strand
AGGTACCAGAGGATAAGAGGGTGACCGCAACAGGCCCAGACTCCAGACCAAGCTGCTCTGTTACTTGGGCCTTATGACCCAGAAAATCCACGATGCTTGACATCTCTATGGAAACAAGAAACATGACATGAACCCTCTGACAAGCTTCAATGGAAGAGCCAAAGCGCGGGGCTGAGGTTTAGGAGCAAAGCCTTACCCTCTCCTGCAGATAAGTATTCTCCTTTTGAGAAATGGCTCCTGATTTGCAACTGGTCTGATAGGGACTGAACACTTAACCATGGGACATCATGTGGTTATGTGGCCTGAGCTTACCATCACGAATGGGGTGCTGTCGGATACAGTGACTCATGAGGCTGGGAATGCACAAGATCAGAGATGCACATTTCCAGGCATTAATGGCATAATGGATCCAAGCAGGTTCAGAAGGCTCAGGTAACTTGCATGAGCAGGTGTCTCAGACTCCCCTGTCACATGCTCCTCTTCTCTGTGTCCTCTCCCTCAGCCTGCTTGCACAGCTTGTGGGGAGCTCCTTCTGACTCATTGATGAGGAGGGAGTCTGATATTCTTGTTCATGGATGGCTCTGCACAGTACGGGAACCTGTAATGGACAGCTGCTTACTGTAGCCCAATCAGTAGTGGCCCTGAAAGACGGGGAAGGACTTCAGCCAGTACATGTGCTGTCCTCTCAGGAGAGGTAGTCAGAGGTACAGAGTGACACAGATCCTCGGGGAGTGGCTACCGCTTTGGCGGTTGGTCAGGGGTTGGAAGGTTAGTGACAAGGGGCTCTATGGGTGGATCTCTGAAAATAAGCATAGGGTTGAAGATATATGTGCCCCATAGGAACGCTCCCTGTAGGGCATCCATG
>NW_007819926.1:0-865 GCF_000696425.1 Galeopterus variegatus | reverse complement strand
TTGCAAAATATCTGTTACTATAACCCAATGCCTTGTGGTACAGGGTTACTTAGAATCATCCGGGTAAAATTTCTAGGACATGTACCTAGAATGTTGATTTTTCACTTTAAAATTGTGGATCTATCAAAAAAAAAAAAAATGGAAAGACTTCAAATAAACAACCTAACACTATGCCTCAAAGAACTTGAAAAACAACAGCAGTAGACAGAAAGAAATAATTAAGATCAGAGCAGTAGACAGAAAGAAATAATTAAGATCAGAGCAGAACTAAATGAAATAGAGACCCAAAAAACAATAGAAAAGATCAACAAAACTAAAAGTTGGTTTTTCGAGAAGATAAATGAAATAGACACACCATTAGCTAGATTAACGACAACAATTCGAGAAGATAAATGAAATAGACACACCATTAGCTAGATTAACGACAACAAAAAAAAAAAAAAAAGGAGAGAGAAGACCCAAATAACAAAAATTAGAAATGAAAAGGGAGACATTATAACTGATAATGCCACAAAAATACAAAGAACCATTAGAGACTATTATAAAAAACAGTATGACAACAACTTTGAAAATATAGAAGATATGGATAAGTTTCTAGACATATGTAAATTACCAAGACTGAACCAAGAAGAGATAGAAAACCTCAACAGACCAATAACAAGCAAGGGGATTGAAGCAGTAATTAGCAATCTTCCAACAAAAGAAATCTGGGTCAGGATGGCTTTACAGATGAATTCTACAAAACTTTTAAAGAGGAGTTAATACCAATTTTCCTGAAACTATTCCAAGCAATTGAAACAGATATTACTCTCCCAAACTCATTCTATGAGGCCAATATAACTCTGATACCAAAACCAGATAAAGA
>NW_007819925.1:0-865 GCF_000696425.1 Galeopterus variegatus | reverse complement strand
AGATACAGGACTGATTTCATTGTATAAGGATGATAACTTGGTTTGTGAGACTACATTAGCAGTTCCTTTTCTGCTGACATCAGAGGGGTCTTCCAGGCATGTCTTCAGCTGTCTAGTGTGAGGAGCTTCCTGTCTCCCATGACAATGCACTGAGTTCTCGGTGTGAAGAATGCCCTTAAATACTGAGACCAGACTTTTCCTTTGGCTTTTACCCTTCTGTGCTGACTGAACTCTTTCCTATAGGTCCTGCCTCACTCAGGTCTTCTCTTCCCCACGCTCAACATCTCAGTTTCTCAACCCCTCCTCCAGACATGGTTTCTAGAAAGTTCACCCGTTACTGCTTACCCGTTACTGCATTCTAGTTTTGCACTGTTCTGAAATATGACATTCTGACTACAGTATTGCTCCGGTTGGCACAGATTCGTGTGAAAATATTACTTCCTGGACTAGGGCTCTGCATCTTAAGAAAATGGCACAGGATTTTTAAAAATATCCACACCTTACTTTTTTGCTTTTCATGACCATGCAGCCACCAAAACACTTTTTAAAAAAATTATGGATACCTTCCTCTGTATTTAGCAGTATTTCTCAACTTAATTGTAGGACTCGTATCCCTGTTATATTTTACTTTTTGCACTTACAAATTCAGTAGGTAAAGGACATCTTTAAGCTTTTAAGACAAGTAGTTTGAAAATATTAGTAAAAGTAGTTAAGTCCTTTCCAAGTACGAAAGAGATTAGTTTTAATTGCTGGAGAATTTACAAATATGTATTCACCCGAGGCCAGAAAAACCTCCCTTAACCCGGACCTCTCTCCTTTGTCCATTCTCTCCTTCACACACACGCAAAAAACAAACAAACAAAAA
>NW_007819924.1:0-865 GCF_000696425.1 Galeopterus variegatus | reverse complement strand
CCATAATAATCATATACATTGTATATTGACAAAATAAAAATTAAAAAAAAAAAAAACTAAATGAAAAAAAAAATAAAAATAAAAGTATTACTGATATCTCTTAATTAAAAACAGCGAGCTTGGTACTCTACATAGTGATTTTACACAGCACTTTAACTGCTGAAATTGGCAAGCACACTGTCTGAAGCTCCCTGTTTTGCTCTGCAGGTGGTAGAGGCTCTGGGCACCTCCAGCTGTACTGGCCCTGGGCGCTCCAATGTGGTGCAGCCCAACCTGGCCTACTGCAGCAAGGACAGTATTCTTACACATGCTGCAGCTACTATGAAATGCTTAAGTTCAGGCAAAGAACAGAAGCCAAAACCTAAGGAGAAGATCAAGATGTAGGCAGAAAAGGTCTGTCTTGCACAGTATAGTGTTCAGGTAAGCTGACTATGACCAGCCATTTGAACAACTGGAGCAAAATTTGTGTAAAAGTGTTTTCCCCTGAGACTTGTATTTTTTATTTATTTGTAGAATGTAGGGGACAGCAGGTACAGATGTACTGCAGATAGTATCACCTTTACCTTTGTCTTCCACCTTTTCTACCTATTTTTTTTCATAACCCGTTAGCTGAAATTCAGTCATATAAATGCAGTAAAGTAAAGGCAGGCAACTCACTGCTGCATGGAGAACATAAGACTTCAGGACACTGGCAGCAGTTTTGAAAAAAGAGTTGGTAGTCACCCAACAGAGTTTGTATAGAAAGTAGACACACGGGGCAGTTGGGAGGGAGGTGAGCTCTGGACAAGTCTGTGTTCATTTGACACCTCACTCACAAGATTGTTTATTATTTTTATTCATTTATTTTTAATAGACTTTACTTTTT
>NW_007819923.1:0-865 GCF_000696425.1 Galeopterus variegatus | reverse complement strand
CTTGGATTCAATCATTGTTCTTAGCATTACTTACTTGGATTCATATCTATTACATATTTTGCTTTCCATGAGAGCTTTGTTAATTAATATTAATTCTCCAAGGATATGAATTTTTTATTATTAACAAAATTTAAGTCTAACCATTTTAAGTTTAAATATGCGTGACAGTATTGTGTTCTACACATGAGCTTAAAAAGACTTTTCATGAATATACTACTTTAAATAAAAAACAAATTACAATGAGATGTTCTTTCCTCAGTACACTAATATCTTCAGAATTCACTTTTTAAGTCTTAGATAAACACCATAAATTTATATTAAGAATGATAGCCTTAAGTGTCCTAATTGTTCCCACGTAAAAAGAGATTCAAAGAGTACAGCCATGAGTCAAGAAATGAGTACATATCAAAAATATTTTCATTTTTGCTTTTTAAACAAAATGGTCAGATTTAAACTTTTTAAGACAAGTAAAAGAAAAAAAATCCAAAAAAAGTGGAAGTGAAACTTTAAAGGTCATGTCATCATCAAGAATCCAATTATCATTGTGATCTCAGAGGTCCTGGGGTTTCAAGATCCCTTGGGGGTCCAAGAGGTCAGAAAATACTAACTGCTATTTGCCATTTTCCCTCTTACACTCTTGTGTAAGAGTGTTTTCAGAGACATGACTTGTCAGAGTTATAGCTCTAATGGTTAATGGGTCATAGTTTTAATGGGTATTGGCATGTATGTGCATGCTTGTATTTTACATTTTTTGTCTTAATTTCTTATATTGTGAATATCAGTAGATACAACTCACTTAAAACCTCTTTGGAATCCACAATAATTTTTAATACTATAAAAGGGCCCTAGGCCAAAATTTCACAAC
>NW_007819922.1:0-865 GCF_000696425.1 Galeopterus variegatus | reverse complement strand
AGACGTGTGACACACTGCACTAGCTGACCATGCCCAAGACTGAATTCAAGAATGTTTTCCCTTTCCAGACCTGCCCCTTCTAAATAACCCCCCATATCAATAAGTGGAAATTTCATCTTTGTGGTGTCCAGGCCCCAGACTTGGGGTTTTCCTTGACGGCTCTCTGTCTTCACACCCCACATCCAATCCATTGGCAGGTTTTCTCACTTTCACCTTTAAATTAGATGGCGTTCACCACCCTGGCCGGTCCACTGCCGTCTTCCTGAGCCATCACAGTAGCCTTCAGTGGTCTCACGCATTCCTTCCCTTCACATAGTTTATTTCTCACACAGCAAAGCCCCCCACAATCCACAGTGCAGTTGTCAGATGGTGTTCGTCCTGTGCTCAGAAGCCTCCAGTAACTCCCCATCTCCCCAAGATTGTCAGCAATTTTGGAACAGTCCACCAGGTCCAGTGGGATCTGGCCCCCCCTGTGTCTCTGACCTGGTTCCTGCCCTGTCCCCTTCCCTCTATCCCATCACTCATCTGTGGGCCTCAACATAGAGCACACACACCGGTCTTTTACTTCCATGCACTGCTCTCCCTTCCTGAGAACTTTTCCTCCAGGTAGCTCCATGCCATGGGAGAGAGCCCAGCAAGTCATCTGTGACTCATGAATATTTTTCAAAGGAGGGAACTGTCCACACTCTTTGTATCCGACTCTGTCCCAAATGAGTGAGTGCAAGGAGCTCACTCCACAGTGATGCCAGGAGCTTCATAGCTGTGGGAGTGACTCCTGCCTCCTACGTTCCCCTACCCCACCCGGGGGAAGGAAGAAGGTGACTGCTTTATCAAGGATTGACCCTAATCAAGGACTAAGTTATTT
>NW_007819921.1:0-865 GCF_000696425.1 Galeopterus variegatus | reverse complement strand
TCTCCCATGAGAGCTAACCGGCCATCCCTATATAGGGATCCAAACCCATGGCCTTGGTGTTTTCAGCACCACAGTCTCCCAAGTGAGCCACAGGCCGGCCCTTAAATCTAACTCTTTATCCAGGAAAATATAGAGTTATCAAAGGCATAATTTCTCCTGTTGGTGATGCATATAAGAAGAAAGGACTCATCCCTGCCCATCATCGAATTATCATGGCAGAACTTGCCACCAAGAATTCAAAATGGGTGGAAGTTGATACATGGGAAAGTCTTCAGAAGGAGTGGACAGAGACTGCTAAGGTGCTAAGGTATTTATGGTGACATCAACTTTGTCAGTTCTGTGGAAATGGGTGGGAAGTGTTTTTGTCTTTTTGCCATGTTTCAATGCTGCCTAGATCTGCGAACATATAGATTTGCAACACTGTCACTAGAGTCGGAAAGGCGTAGGCTATGCCATTCTTGTGGAAGATTACAAGGCTGTTGAGTACAGCAACAGATGGTATGTATGCCTTAGCCTTTATGTCTTTCATTAAGTTTTGAGTTGTTTGCATGCTTCACACTATGCGATATATCTGCTAGAAAATAGAGGAAGCCTACTTGGCCTCTCTGTGCCCCAAATAAGAAAGGCAAGGTTGTAAGAGGATGTTATTGTCATCAGTCTTCTAGGTATAAAAGAGAGGCAGGTAATTCAAAGAAGAGAATCATCAAGTGATGCTTGATCATGGACAGGCCTGATTTTGTGTGCTGCTTCCACAACAGCATGTAGGGGTTTCCCAAATCTTTGTGCTCATGCTTTTTTTTTTTAACTGACCGGTAACGGGATCGCAACCCTCGGTGTTGCGCCCGCACCTCGCTCAGCCAGTGAG
>NW_007819920.1:0-865 GCF_000696425.1 Galeopterus variegatus | reverse complement strand
TATTGAAAACTGGTGGTGAATAGAAAAATTAAACTTATTTAAGCATGCATAATTGTTAATATTATAGCCACAATGTAAACTCCAACTGATAACAAACAATTTCTAAGAATGCAGAAGCATAATGTGAAAAAAAAATGATGACTTAGAATTAAAACTCCAGGTGATTTTTTAAGCACTTGAGCAGTGAGAAGAAATTGGTGCATAAGAGTATGCGACTGATTTGTCTTGTTCAAATTACAGATATTTTTAAATATTTTACAAAAATTTAATTTTTGATGTTAAATAAAAAATGTGTTTAAATGTTTTTGCTAAACATTTAAGTGAGTTAAACAGAAGACTGTAAAAACTAAATATGAGTTTTCACAATAAATTTGAATGGGATATATTTATTCCCAGTTTTGGACAAAATAAAAATCCAGCTAAATGCCATTTATAGGGACACATACCAAGGATAAAACAATGACACACTACATGCTGAGTAGGTCAGAAGCACTAATCTCTTTGCATGGATCACCACGTTTTATCCTCAAAATGACACTATGAGCTAAGTACAACTACTGACCCACGAGTTTGATTCCAGAGACTATGCTTTTAATAGCTATACCATATAAAAAAATAAATGCATGGTAAAAGGTCTATCAGGAACAGGTTAATAAATAGATGCTTAGCTTGGCAGCTGTAAAATCAGAATCCCAGCTGAAAAAGCATTAAATGGGATAAATGGCAAGAAAAATTATAGTCCTTAAGGAATAGAGACAACTCGTTACCACTACTAACAGAGTTTTTAAATATACAAAATAAAAGTTGTCTGATATACAAAAAGAAATTGTTAATCCAATTGAATATTACAACACTCAATTTGAAT
>NW_007819919.1:0-865 GCF_000696425.1 Galeopterus variegatus | reverse complement strand
TTTCCCTTTCTCTACATAGAAAAATCCTTCCCTTCACCTCACCTTACCATTTAATTTTTTCTGCATTAATCTGTAGTATCTTTCATTTTTATCTCATTGTACACTGGTGAGGGCAATACCCAGTAAATGAACACTTTATCATCCTGAAACCTGGATAGGTAATAATACAATGTTACTTATTCATTTACTTCTTTAATAATTATTTGTTTGTCAAATACTTTCCTAGGTAACTGGGTAACATCAATAAATATTCTTTAAAAAAAATACATTGACTGTCCTGAATATTATATTCTAGCAAGGGAGATATAATGAACAAAAATATAATAGATTATGAAATATAGTGGAAGATTACAAGTGCTATATGAAAAAAATGTTGAAACCTGTTAAAGGAGTTAAGAAGTAGAGGTTTACTGTCTTAAATGGTATATTTTGAGAGGAGATCCTTTTAAATTTTTTGATAGATTGAATGAGGCACAGGACAGAAGGAGAGACATCATAACTATGTTTAAGTGTTTATGTCTAAGGAGAAGGGTTGCTATTAAATGGAATGAGATAAACTGTACAACTAGTAGGCTTATGGAGAAAAGATCAGAAGTTTCTTTTAAAAAATTTATTAGACAGCCAAGTGGAGGTGTTGAGTAAACAGTTGGATGTTTGTCTGTAGTTAGAGAAATATATTAAAATATTTTTAAAAAGTAATAACTTGAGGTTGGCATATTTTATAAAAGCCATGTGACTAAATAATATTATTAAGTATTGAGGGGGGTGGAGAAGAGAAGATCAATTACTGAGAGTTCTCCAACATTTTTTTATCAACTCAATAATTATTTGTTATAGCAAAGGAAAAGAGGAAGAATAGCAAAAA
>NW_007819918.1:0-865 GCF_000696425.1 Galeopterus variegatus | reverse complement strand
CTCAGCAACAAGTGATTAGCACATTGATAATTTTGACAAAGATGAGAAGATTCCTCAAGAAATTAGTAGGACTCAGGGGTAGATAAAAGAGGTAAGTAAGAGAAGTGTCTTGGATGGCTGGATGAAGTTAATAAAGGAATACAGGAGGAAGAACTTTTTTTAGGGAAGATGAATCATACATAGAGGTGTCGAGGTGGGGGAACATTCAAATGGTATTTCTGTCAGCAGCTGTATGTCAGTGTAAAGAGAAAGGATAAGGTATCATTAGCATTACATAAAATTTAAAGTCCTAGTAACAGTGAGAGTATACAGAGTGAGGCCAAGAATCCTGACAACACCCTTTTTTGTAAACCATAACATATATTACCTTCTATCGTATCACTTACATCTGAGATCTTCAGAATGAGAAGTGGATAGCCTGTTAAATATGTTAAGACTTCTACTGAATAAATAGCTTTTTTTTTTTTTTTCCTTTTTTACTGACTGGTAACGGAATCACAACCCTCGGTGTCACACCCGTACCGGGGACCGGCAACAGGATCGCAACCCTCGGTGTTGCGCCCGCACCACGCTCAGCCAGTGAGCGGGAACCGGTCTCCACATGGGATCCGAACCCTCGGCGGGAGCGCCGCTGCACTCCCAAGCAGTGTACTCTCCAGTGCGCCACCGGGCCAGCCCTGAATAAATAGCTTTAAAGAAATCATTTTTTGAATCTTCAACTGCCATATAAACTCTTTCCTAAAGTTGGTCTGTGTGAGAAAACACCTCTGTTAGGGGCATTATGCTGTTTCCTTTCTCACCTATGCATTGACAACCAATTTCTCTTACTTTACAAAAGACAGATGTAATTTTAGGCTACCTGATT
>NW_007819917.1:0-865 GCF_000696425.1 Galeopterus variegatus | reverse complement strand
GGTTATCTTTCAAAATTTCCTTAAGGAAGAGGGAGATACTGATGATCTGAAACTTCCAATAATATCTGTTACTAATATCTAGACAAGGTAACATTATAAGTTTGTATTTTGAGCCCCTTTTCTGCATCAAATACATAACAGTAACTTTAAAAATATGTGAAAAGAGAAATCAGAAAGCTTTAGGCAGAGTACTCAAATTATTAACATACAGGTAGACTAATGTGTACAAAACTATGTTCTATACCCTAAGTGAATCATTGTGCAGTATATGCATGTATTGAAACAACACAGTGTACCCCACAAATATGTAAAAGTAAATGTTAAAAGAAAAAAATTAACATACTTACTTAGCCAATGTGTAAATTCTTTAGTTTCTTTACCCTGTTCCCACCAAAAGACAATTATGCATTAGACACTTTTTGCACTCCCAGCTCCTTAATAACTACTCTCTAAAGCCTTATCTCTTCATTAAAAATAGTTCTTATAATATTACTATCTAGTTGTGGATTGGAACATTCTCATTTTTGTTTTGTTTTGTTTTGTTTCCTTTTTTTTGTGACCAGTAAGGGGAACACAACCCTTGGCTTGGTGTCGCCCGCACCGCGCTCAGCCAGTGAGCGCACCGGCCATCCCTATATAGGATCCGAACCCGTGGTGGGAGCGCCACTGCGCTTCCCGAGTGAGCCACGGGGTCGGCCCTGGAACATTCTCATTTTAAATTTATTTTCTATTTCTTCTATTATTTCAATTTTATATGGAGTATATTCACATCATAATTGTTGATTTTATTCACTTTCTTTGCAATAGTTTTCCTCAAGTGTTCAGAACAGTGTTTGCAAAGGAATCCTCTGCAAAGAAATAGTAA
>NW_007819916.1:0-865 GCF_000696425.1 Galeopterus variegatus | reverse complement strand
AGAGCTCCATCTTTTTTCCCCCAACAAAGGCAGAAGTTGCTGCAGGTATTCTTTTCAGTGTTGAGCCTCAGCTCTCCTTGTTGCCTTTTCTAAAGGCACATTAAGGTAAGGGATTGGGGACTGACCACAAGTAGCTTCTTAAAGTGTGTTAGTTCATGTTCAGCAGGCCAGACAGAGGATTACTTTAAAGTGTGTTAGTTCATGTTCAGCAGGCCAGACAGAGGATTACTTTCTGCTTAGAAAGAGCTTGAGTCTAGCACATAAACAGAATTTTGATGCTAATAACCCACAAATCAGTAGTCCAGAGCATTAAGACAAAGTTTGATGAAGATACATATATAGTCTTTGTTGGGAAAATAGAATAGTTTGGTCAGGGCCCTTGACTTGGGTCCAGTTGGGTGTAGTTCAGCATCCTTTATAAGCAAATTGTGTGTGTGTGTGTGTGTGGGGGGGGTGGATATGTGTGCCTGCATGGCACTGCCACTTTGGCTGGTGTTTACTGCCTCAGGTGTCCGCCCAGCACAGCCATGCTTTTCCAAACCTGTGGCTTCCAAGGACCCTTTTGGTCAGTTACCTAGCTCATAGACCAACCTGGCATGTGTGGGGTCTGGTGATCCAGCCTGGTATATGAAGGGTTTGTGACCCAGTCTGTGAATGGGCTTGAGGGGTCTGGGAGCTCCAGACCCAGCCCTAGCTCAACCATCGGCCCAGTTAGTGCAGGATTACCGGCAGGTAAAAGAGCCCGACAACTGGCCTGGTTGCCTAGCTTTACAATTGGCATCACGAACAGGATTAAGAGCTAGCCAATTGGCGCTGTGAGCAGGATTCCAGGCCTTAGCCTAGCCAGACAGTCTTTTACTAAAGT
>NW_007819915.1:0-865 GCF_000696425.1 Galeopterus variegatus | reverse complement strand
GCTGGAATCTGGGGATAATGTGCCATATCGCTGCTTAAAAACAAAACAAGAAAATAACACTGAGCTGTTCCAGTTAATAGGCATAGCTTCTTAACTTTTCAATTTGATATGGAAATTAAGTCTTCCTCTATTTCTCCCAATTACAAGAGCTGATGAGGTGCTTCTCATAAAATACAAAAGTTTATATACATACTTTTTTCTTTATGGAAAAAGAGGCCATTTCTGATGCCTTTACTAGAAACGGTTAGAAAAAAGAAAGGTTATCTTCATTATGATGGTCACAGCTATCACTTATTGAGTGTTTGTTCACTTATTGAGTGTGTGTCCTGGGCAGGCATTGTACAAGTGCTTTGCAGATATTATCTTATCTAATCCTCACGACAGCCTTCTGGAAGCTGCTATTATTTTCTCTGTTTACTAGTGAGGGGCCTGAGAGGTAGAGATATAACTTGCCTGGGGCACACAGCTACTAAGTAGCCAGTCAGGATTCTCACCAGATCTTTTGGATTCTACTCAAGTTCTAGATATATGTCATCTCACAGCATATAAAATTTACACATTCAATATATGTAGCAAAGTAGATGATTAATGTGGAAAGCTCATTGCTTGGAGAAAACATTTTAAAACATACCATTAAAGTTTCTTTTTTAAAGTGCTGAAAAAATAAGAAATGAGCAAAAGGAACTCCTCATCCCCAAAAGTAAAAATGCTGGGATTCGACATGTTTCATTCTTGAAACATGGCTTGATCCATGATGGGAAATCACCAAATCTCCAAGGGAAAAAAACACCAGTGGCTGGTACATCAGGAAGCAGGTGAGTCAAGGGCCAGACCTCTGGCATTTCATGAAAGCAAGTGCTTTATA
>NW_007819914.1:0-865 GCF_000696425.1 Galeopterus variegatus | reverse complement strand
CTTTTGTGAAAAGAAGACTCGATCAATGTGGCAAACTTCATTATTGTCTTATTTTAAGAAATTGCCACAGCCGCCCCAACCTTCAGTAACTACCACCCTAATCAGTCAGCCACCATGAACATTGAAGCAGGTCTCTAAACTAGCGAAAAGATTGACTGGCTGAAGGCTCAGATGATTGTTAGCATTTTTAGCAATAAAGTATTTTTAATAAAGGTATGTACTTTCCTTTTTTAACATAATGATTTTGTACACTTAGTGGACTATGGTGTAGTTTAAAAATACCTTTTAGATGTACAGGTAACCAAAAATTTGTGACTTGCTTTATTGAGATATTTGCTTTATTGCAGTGGTCTGGGACTGAACCAAAAATATCTCTGAGGTATGTCTGTAGTACCATTCACTTTCTGCTGCTCTGGATGCAAATCATACTCATGGAAATCATTTTACCTATCTCAGTGATGCTATTTCCCAACCTCATGTATGGCCTCCATACCAGACACAGCAGAGTGTAAGAGGAGAATGTTGCTCTTCTCATGAACACATCTTAAGCTTCAGTGAAGTGAGTGTGCCCTTGACCTGCTGGAGGATATATCAGACAGGTGGCTGTGCCAGCAGCACATGATAAATACACTGCAGCATTCCTATCTCTCTCAACCTATGGGTTTTCTTCTCTTTATTGTTCTAGGACATTTTTAGTATTTAAGCCTAATTGAATTTAAGCTAACACAACATAAGATCATGTTTCAGTCAATGTTTCAAACCACTTGAGGCACCCCAAACTGTGTAAGTTAGCTTCCTAAATCCAAAATCATTCAATATAAGCAGATCAATAAAATCAACCCATTCTAATAATCTAATAAATTAT
>NW_007819913.1:0-865 GCF_000696425.1 Galeopterus variegatus | reverse complement strand
AAAAAAAATAGTTCTCAGGAAGGCAATGATAGAACTATTTTATTACTCATGTGCAGGGGCCACTATTGAGGATGGAAGGTATGGAGTTTGAAAAATAATAACATCCTAGAGGTAGAATTTACAGAAAATACATTGTACCCATTTAAAGCATAGAAGTTGATGAGTTTTGACAGACATTTACACTAGTGAAAACACCACTGCAAGTAAGATACAGAACATTTCCAACACCCACCGCAAAGACACCTACCCCCCCCTCACCTCGGGCCCCTGTGCTGCCCGTCTGTTCCTCCAGGAGAGGAGCAACCCAGCCCTGGCAACCACTGCTCTACTTCCAGTCACTACAGATTAGTAAAGAGGGAGCTTTAACAGTACTTGGGAAAAAAATTCCCACCTGACCTGCCTGAGGCTTTTCAGTTGAGGGCGGGGTACAGCATGTGTGCATCTCATTTTGTTGTTCTATAATACGACAGGAGCAGGCAACAGGGTCTGGCAGGGTTGGAAGCACTTAACAGTCTTAGAGTTAAAAGAACCTGTTTTCCTCCAACTATCCACTGGCGCAGTCCACGCCATGGAAGGAACCTAAAGGAGTCAGCTTGGGCTGCCCTCTCTGAGTTGGCAGGACCGCCAGAGGGAGAGTTGTTGGCAAGGCCGCAGCTACGAGCACTTGCTACAACCGTAAGGGCTCCTGCCTCGGCTTCATAGTACTGCTTTTGCTTTCTCTTTCAATATTTTGGTTAGCGTAGCAGTTCTCTGAATTCCCAAAAGATTATAAAAATAACACAAATGATTATGCGGTTATTGAATTAAACATTCCCACAGAGGATCCGAGTAAATTGGACAATTTAAAATTATCCCCTTATGATAA
>NW_007819912.1:0-865 GCF_000696425.1 Galeopterus variegatus | reverse complement strand
TCTATGAGGCAAACATCACCCTGATATGAAAACCAGACAAAGATACAACAAAAAGAGAAAAGTATAGGCCAATAACCTTGATGAATATTGGTGCAAAAATCCTCAATAAAATAATAGCTAACAGAATACAGCAACTCATACACAAAATTATACACCATGATCAAGTGGGATTCATCCCAGGGATGCAAGAGTGTTTCAACATATGCAAATCAATAAATGTGATACACCGCATCGATGAAATCAAAGACAAAGACCATATGATCATCTCTATAGGTGCTGAAAAAGCATCTGACCAAATTCAACATTCATTCATGATAAAGACTCTCTACAAGTTACTTATAGACAGAAAGTATCTCAACATAATTAAAGCCATATTTCATAAGCCCACTGCCAATATCATCCTGAACAGGATGATGAGAACAGGAACTAGACATGAATGCCCACTCTCACCACTCCTATTCAACATAGTGTTGGAAGTACTAGCCAAAGCAGTCAGAGAAGAGAAGAAAATAAAGGGCATCCAGGTTGGAAAAGATGAAATCAAAGAGTCCCTGTTTGCAGATGATATGATTCTGTACATTGAAAAGCCTAAAGTTTCTACAAAAAAACTCTTAGAGTTGATAAATGATTTCAGCAAACTTGCAGTATACAAAACCAACACACAAAAATCAGTAACATTTCTATACTTCAACAGTGAACATGCAGAGAAAGAAATCAAGAAAGCTAGCCCATTTACAATAGCTTCCAAAAAAATAAAAATACTTAGGAATAAAGTTAACCAAGGATTTGAAAAATCTCTACAACGAGAACTACAAACCATGGTTGAGAGAAATTAAAGAGGACCCAAGAAGATGAAAAGATATCG
>NW_007819911.1:0-865 GCF_000696425.1 Galeopterus variegatus | reverse complement strand
TGCTACCCACTTCTCCGTGTTCCCAATGGTTAGCCATACCAACTTATAGTGCCATGCATATCCCGTGTTGTTTTATGCCCACTTTATTTTGTATATTTTTCCTGTCTCTGACTGAAATGCCTTTTTTTTCTTTTCTTCCTACTTGATCCACTTGACAAGCTCCTAGTCATCATTCAAGACTCAGCTAAAGCTTCCTGTCTTTTTTTTTTTTTCCGTGTCCGGCAACGGATCACAACCCTCAGTGTTGCGCCCGTACCGGACCGGGACCGGCAACGGGATCGCAACCCTTGGTGTTGCGCCCGTACCTCGCTCAGCCAGTGAGCGGGAACCGGTCTGTATGTGGGATCCAAACCCTCGGCGGGAGCACCACCGCACTCCCAAGCGGCACACTGTAGCAGTGTGCCACCGGGCCGGCCCCAAGCCTTTCCTTTCTTTCCTACCCTTTCCTATACCATTCCTAATAAGTTCTTCCCCATCTGAATTTTGGTACTAGTACCTACTGCTGTTTTAGTAATTACCACACTGTATTAATAACCTATTCACTTGTCTATCTCCCCTGCCCTCTGCTCTGTACCCACACTATCCTTCCCATGCAAACACTTTCAGCTCATTGATGACAAGGACTGGATCCTACCCAGAGCCTGGCACTTAACAGAGGCTCTCAGTAAAAGAATAAATGAATAAAAAATGAATGAATAAATGCCTTGTGTAAAAACCCATTATTCTGACTCTTTGTTACAGAGTCTCAGTCTGCCGAGAATCATAATTAAATTTCCATGTAACCTGATCCAGCTTGCTAAAAACACTTTTTAAAATACATGAACAGGAGTCCTTTCCCCTCTAGTCACCTGCTGTCTCAATAAGG
>NW_007819910.1:0-866 GCF_000696425.1 Galeopterus variegatus | reverse complement strand
CCAGCTTTGTTCGTTTTTCTCAGGATTGCTTTGGCTATTCAATGTTTTGTTTGGTTCCATATGAATTTTAGGATAGTTTTTTTCTATTTCTGTGAAGAATCATTTGTATCTTGATAGGAATTGCATTATATCTGTAGATCACTTTGGGTAGAATGGCCATTTTAACAATATTAATTCTTCTAATCCATGAAGATGGGATGTCTTTCGATTTATTTGTGTCTTCTTCAATTTCTGTCTTCAAAGTTTTATAACTTTCATTGTAGAGGTCTTCCACCTCCTTGGTTAAGTTTATTCCTAAGTATCTTATTTTTTTGGTAGTTATTGTAAAAGGAATTTTGTTTTCTTGATTTCTTTTTCAGATAGCTCACTACGAGTATACAGAAATGCTACTGACTTTTGTATGTTTATTTTGCATACTACAACTTTACTGAATCAGTTCATTATTTCTAACAGTTTTTGGTGAAGTCTTTAGGGTTTTCTATATATAAGATCATGTCATCTGCAAATAGGGACAGTCTGACTTCCTCATTTCCAATTTGGATACCTTTTATTTCTTTCTCTTGTCTAATTGCTCTGGTTAGGACTTCTAGTACTATGTTGAAAAGACGTGGTGAAAGTGGGCATCCTTGTCTTTTTCCTGATCTAATGTTGTTAGTATGGTGTTAGCTGTGGGCTTGTTATATATGGCCTTTATTGTATTGAGCTACATACCTTCTATATGTAGTTAAGAGTTTTTATCATGAAAGAGTGTTGAATTTTGTCAAATACTTTTTCTGCATCAATTGAAATTATCATATGTTTTTTATTTGTCTTTCTGTTAAGTGTTGTATCACATTTATTGATTTGTGTATGTCAAACCATCCTTG
>NW_007819909.1:0-866 GCF_000696425.1 Galeopterus variegatus | reverse complement strand
AAACTGAGGCACAGAGCAGTAATTTATCCAATATCATTTGCTAGAAACTAAGAGAATTGAGCCTAAAATAAAATGTATTTAACATGAAATCCATGCTGTTAATGACAACATTGTTCTATGAGTTTAAGCTTTTAGGAAATACCCCCAGTATTAGAGGGTGAAGAGATGCTATCATCCAGACTGGATTTTTAAAAAATTCTTCCAGTATGTTTCTTTATACCCTTATTCTTCAAAGTGTGGCCTATGGGCCAGCAGGAGAAATGCACAATCTCAGGCTCAACCTCAGACATTCTGTATCAGGATCTTTGAAGGGAACCGGCAATAAATTCTGCAGGTAATTTTTATGCCAGCTAATGTTTGAGAACCACTGCTTTAGACTGTACTACTTGGTGATCAGGGCTGGCTACTTGGTCTATCTACTACTTTAAGGCCAGTTTAAAGAGATATAAGGAGGGGCCAGCCCGGTGGTGCACTGCTACAGTGCACCGCTTGGGAAGTGCGGCGGCGCTCCCGCCGAGGGTTCGGATCCCACATACAGACCGGCCGCTCACTGGCTGAGCGAGGAGCGGGGGCAACACCGAGGGTTGCGATCCCGTTGCCGGTCCCGGTCCGGTACGGGCGTGACACTGAGGGTTGCGATCCGTTGCTGGTCACGAAAAAAGACAAAAAGACAAAAAAAAAATAAATAAATAAAATAAAGAGATATAAGGAGAACTGCAACTCCGAATTATGTATTTGGATTTTATGACTAGGGAAAGTAATAAAAATGAATGCTTCTCTCTTTTGTGGGCTTTTTCCTTATTTATCTTCCTTTCCTCTATCATTTTTTCATGTACTTCTCCACTTTCTTCCTTTTATCATCCCTG
>NW_007819908.1:0-866 GCF_000696425.1 Galeopterus variegatus | reverse complement strand
AACATGATGTACTCCAATTCCATTCATGATGCCACAAATGACAAAATTTCCTTTTTTCTATGTCCGAATAGCATTCCATTATGTATATATACCACACTTTTTTACCCATTCATCTGCTGATGGACATTTAAGTTGATTTTATATTTTGGCTATTGTGAATTATGCTGTTGTAAACATGGGAGTGCAAGTATCTCTTCAGCATACTGATTTCATTTCCTTTGCAACTATACCCAGTAGTGAGATTGCTGTAGTTCTATTTTGAATCTATTGAGGAACCTCCACACTGTTTTTCATAATGGCTGTACATTACCACCAGCAGTGTGTAACAGTTGCCTTTTCTCCACATTCTTGCCAACACTTGCTATCTTTTGGTTTTTTAATTTTAGCTACTCTGACTGGTGATATCTCATTGTAGTTTTAATTTGCATTTGCCTGTTGCTTAGTAATACTGAACATTTGTTCATGTATTTGTTGACTTCTTTTGAGAAATGTTTATTCAGGTCTTTTGCACATTTTTTAATCTGGCTATTTTGTTGTTGTTATTGAGTTTTTTGAATTCTTGTATATTTTGAATACTAACCTCTTATCAGATGTACAATTTGCAAATATATTTTGCCATTATGTAGATTGTCTCCTTGTTCTGTTGATTGTTTCCTTTGCTGTGCAGAAGCTTCTTAGTTTGATGTAGTCCCATCTGTGTATATTTGATTTTGTTGCTCATACTTTTGCAATTTTTTCCAAAAAATCCTTGCCTAGGCCAATGTCATGAAGCTTTTCCTCTGTGTTTTCATCTAGTAGTTTTGTAGTTTTGTGTCTTACATTTAAGACTTTAATCCATTTTAAAGTTAATTTTTTTCTATGGTGAG
>NW_007819907.1:0-866 GCF_000696425.1 Galeopterus variegatus | reverse complement strand
CTTCTATCAATGTATACTCCCAGAAACAAAAATACATTTTATTTTTTATGGCTAGGGGAAGTGTGTTAATTGAGGAACTTGGGAAGGCAAAACCATCAACAAAATTGGCACCTTCTTCACATTTTTACACCTCTGAGTCTGATGTAGGTGTTGAACTTTGATTGAAAGTTCCAATTTAATCAGAAAATGGTTCTCCAGAATGATCTTTATTGGTGACTCTGAATGTTACCACTGAATGTTTCATTTAATTTTAGCAATGGGCTCTTCTATAATACAGAATGTAATTACTATTCTTTTTAATGTGAAGCACTTGCTATTTTTTTTCTCTTAATATTTTAATGAGATCAAGTTGTTTAGTGAAATATTTAATTATAGAAACAAAGTAACATACCAGTTAAAAGGTTAAAGGATATTAATTTCAAATAGGGTAGATTCATTAATATCCATTTTATTTTTTTGTGTATAAGATATGAAGGTACTCCAAAAATTTCGTGGAAAAATAGAATTAAAGGATAATGCAAATCTTTCTATGAAGTTTTTGAAGTACCCTCATATATGTTGAACATGAAAAATAGTTCCTCTTTCTCTCAGCCCTATTTAAAAAGCTATGTAAATTGGATGAAGTGGCCATCATATTTTTTTAATTTATAGGATAGTAATAAACTTCATTAATGGAAAATATGATACTTTCTGAAAAGGTTCATGGATTCTAAGTTCATAGGAATTCTTTTAATTTATAACATTTTTAAGCTGAAAGAGACACTTCTTATATTTGGCCTTCTTTCTCCACTTCCTTATTCTGCCTCCCACCCCCTTGATATAGGAAAAGTGCAAGGAATTTCAACTTGCCGATGTGCAAAGCTGCA
>NW_007819906.1:0-866 GCF_000696425.1 Galeopterus variegatus | reverse complement strand
CCGTGGCCTTGGTGTTATCAGCACCGCACTCTCCCGAGTGAGCCACGGGCCGGCCCTACTTCTGATAATTTTGACCCTGCAGACTAAACCCCCCCTTTCTGGTCTCCTTCTCCTGTAACTCCCTCTGCTTCCCAACCCCCTCAGTTAACTCCACTCCATTCACCTCCTGCGCCCAGCCGGCCGGCCAGTAAACAGCCCTGGTCTCTGGGGCAGCCGCTGCAGGGTGAGGGGCCCCCTAGTCAGCCTGTTCTCCCTCCTGCCTCTTCCTCCCCTGTTTCTTCCAGCCCCACTTCGCCGCCATTTCCTGTTCCCCAACCCCCACAGGCAGCTCCACCACCATCTTATTTTCCTCCATCACCATCTTTTGTCCAGCCATTTTCTAGCCCCACCTTACCACCATCTTGTTCCCTGCTGACTCCTATTTCGCCTGCCCTGGTGCCCTCCTTTAGTCCCCCTGTGACTTGTTCCTGGGGACTCCTCCCTTCCTCTACCATGGCTCCTCTCTGTGAAGTAGCTGGTGCTGAGGGGGTCGTAATGGTACACGTTCCCTTTTCATTAGCTGATCTCACCCAGCTAGAAAGGAGATTAGGTCCTTCACCACCCACCCCTCTACTTACATTAAAGAATTCCAATGGGTCCTTCAGGCATACAGTCTCACACATCATGACATCTATATGCTCCTGGCCAACACCCTCCTTCCTGAAGAACGCGATCACGTTTGGGGTGTGGCTCGGAGTCATGCAGATGAAGTCCACTGCACAAACCCTGCCCTCCCTATTGGCCCCCAGGCAGTTCCCGAACATTGGGATCCACATTGGGATTATAACACGCCACAGGGAATTCAGGCCAGAGATCACTTTAGTTCT
>NW_007819905.1:0-866 GCF_000696425.1 Galeopterus variegatus | reverse complement strand
GAGCTCACAGACCCCTCAAGCCTGTTCCAGGCTGGGTCACAGACCCCTCACATGCCAGACTCGGTCCCCAGACCCCTCACACACCAGACTGGGTCACCAGACCCCATACACACAGGTCTATGAGCTAGGTAACCAGCAAACAGGTCCTTGGAAGTGTAGGTTTGAAAGCATGGCTTCTCAATGTGGCGGCGGCCGCCCAAGGTAGTAAACACCAGCCAAAGTGGCGACGCCATGCAGGAGCACTAACTCTGCCCACACACAATCTATTCACAGTGAATGCTTGCCAAGATTCTGAACATCTGAGGGGCCCTGACCATTTTTCTATATTTTCCCAGCAGCCTCTCATTTATACCACAGCAGTAAGTGATTAAAGGTATACTTTGACTTTAATTTGTTGCCATTGGCTACTCTGAAACCTGGCAGTTCAGCCCTCTCCAGCTTAGCGGATCTGAGAAAGAGAAAAATTAAAGCAAGAAAGGAAGATAGACAGCAACAGGAGAGGGGATGCCATAAAGTGGAGAGGAACCTAAGAAGGTAATACTTTGAGCAAACAGCTGACACAGTTGAGAGAGAGAGCCTTGTGGCTATTGGGAAAGCATATCACAGGCCAGGGAAACAGCAAAGACAAAGACTCTGCAGATGCAGGCCTGCTGGGCACTGGCCAGATGTGGAATATCCACCATATGGAATAGAAGTGGCCTTGCTTCCACAGTTCTTCCAGTGTAATTAGAAAGATAGTTAGGAGACTGTGAGAAGTGCTGTGGCAGAAGAAATACAAGTATGCTTTGGGGGCAAAAAGCAGAGGTGCCCAAAGATCATGGAGTGGTCACAAGATGGCTTATGGGAAACAAGAAGAAAAAGAAACA
>NW_007819904.1:0-866 GCF_000696425.1 Galeopterus variegatus | reverse complement strand
GTTGGCCTTAATGTTACTTTGGGCCTACAGAGGGTGATTCTTATTTATTCCTTGACCCCAGTTATATTGGATTTTTAGGGCTGCTGTAAAATATTACCACAGTCTTGGTGGTTTCGAATAACAGAAATTTATTCTCTCATAGTTCTGGAGGCCAGAATTCTGAAATCCATGTGTTAACAAGACCATGCTCTCTCTGAAGGCTCCAGGGGAGGATCTTTCCTTGCCTCTTTCAGCTTCTGGTGGCTTTTATGTCCCTTGGCTTGTGACAGTGTAACTACAGTCTCTGCCTCTGTCTTCTTCTCTCCAGTGTCTCTGTACATTGTTTTCTGTTTCTCACGGTGACACCCTTGTTGGCTTTAGGGCCCACCCTAATTTAGTATGATCTGAACCGGGCTAACCTTCATTACATCTGCAAAGACCCTATTTCCAAATAAAGTCACATTCTGATGTTCCAGGTGGACATTAATTTTTGGCAGATATTAACCCACTATACCACCCAGAATGTATCGGAAGAGGTTTTTCATTTCCCTGATGGGTTGTAGAAATGCTAATATGAAATAGACTGACAAATGTGTTCATCCTTTTCCTGTAGACAAGGCTGCTAAAGTGCAGAGGAGGTGAAGGATGTTCAAAGAACAAGTTAGTCTACAGATGAGAGGCATCAAAACTTGGGTCTTCACAGTAGAGTAATTCCATGTGTCTCCTGGGTGAGTTTGGTTTAGTGTAACCATGAAGGGGAGCCTTTTTGTGTAGTCATCTGTTCATAATAGAGAAGGAATACTAGCATATTCTAATCTGGAAACAAAAAGTACTCCTTTTAAATAAAAATCTAGATGTAGTAAATCAATTGATTAGTGTCTAAGAAT
>NW_007819903.1:0-866 GCF_000696425.1 Galeopterus variegatus | reverse complement strand
GGCCCCAGGAAACTGTTTTTAAGCACAAAATTCATCCTCAACTCAGAACCAATTCAAAATCAGGACTAGAGGATCTTAACTTCATCTCTTCTAGTTTAACATCTGAATTTCCTTTCTCTCATGCCGAGAATTGGTTCTCAGCAAAACTGGGAATGACGGAATTAGAATATCACACAATTACTCACTTGCTTTATCCCACATTACAGTGAATGCTCCTTAAATGTTAGTCTCCTTTGATGTTCTCCCCCCTCCCCTTATAAAGGGCAAAGAATTCTTCCCCATAATTTTCCCTTCTAATATTTACAAGGAGCAGAGTCAGGTCTTTTCATCTTTAACTTCCTGAGAGGCCTATGGTTATGAGTCCTCAGTAATTTCTGGAAGGGGTTGGTGCAGGGATGATCTTGGATCCAAGCTGTGCAAAGAATTGCTCTGAGAGATAGCAATGCAGTTTGTCATGGGCTCAGAAAACCAGGAGATCTTCTTTCTGAATGGGGGCTGATGGTGGAGGCAGAGAGGTAAACAGGCGATTACAATCCACTGTGCTAACTGCTACTATAATAGGCGCCGGCACACGAAAGGCTGTTGGAGCATGCACAGGTGCACCTGTGCCAGCCTTACTGGTGGTGTATCAGGGCAGACTTCCTACAGCAGGGGACATCTAAGTGAGGTCCTGAAGGAGGAGCAGGAATTAACGATGTTGGGAGTTAATAGGGAGGAGGGAGAAGAGGGATTTTCAGGTACAGAAGCAACAGCAGGGGAAAGGTCCAGAAATAGGAGAGAGTGTGGCTCCTTAAGGGAAACGTAAATAGTTTATTGTGGCTAGGGTAGTAAAGGAAGTCCAGAGAGTGCTCTGATTATTTGTGCTG
>NW_007819902.1:0-866 GCF_000696425.1 Galeopterus variegatus | reverse complement strand
TTAATGTTTAACACAGTAATGCTTTTCCTTTGTGATAATTATCATAAATTTTAATTTTAATCACTAGTTAAAGAGAATATCATTTCTCCTCTAATATTGTGGAAACTAACCTGACCTAGAAGTGCATTTGAATTTATTAATGTCAAATATCATCTAGTTACCCATAATTGTGATTGGAACCACATGGGAAAAAAACGAAAACAAAAAAGGACTTGCTACCTCAGCTGTCCAAATTTGACTAACAGTTAATATTTGCAGGTGCTGGGAAATTTACTTAGATGGTTGTTGCCAGGGCACACCTTGATCTACCCTTGAGGCATGGCATTAAGCCTCCAGTACATAACTCACAAAGGAATTATGCAGGTTCAAAAGGAATCCACAGATGAATTGCCAAATGCCTAGTTTTCTCCTTCTCTGATTCTGAAGACAATGTCATTTGTCTAGTTTGTATTAACTTTTGATGAGCTCTAAATTAGAAATAAAGACTAGAAACTATTACAGAAACAAAGGATATTCAACAAAATTGATAAGATCTTGGAAAATCATAAATTATTCTGATGTCTTTCCCCCATGCCTAAACCCACCCTTGCCAAGTATCATGTACAAAGTCACCTTTGCAAAGATGGTACATAAAATTCCATCCATGTGATTAAATATTCTGGTATGGACAGGTGTGGATATAGTATGCAAATAGTGTTTTTTATCAGAATGTTCTTTTTGTTTAACTAGTGGTGGGGGGGGGTTGTCTACAAATGGGGAATTTTCAAAAAGCTTAATTCTTTCTTGAAATGCAGTATACATGACGTTCACCTTGACAACTGTAATATCTAAATACATAATAATAGTTTCTTTATAGTAAGGAAATA
>NW_007819901.1:0-866 GCF_000696425.1 Galeopterus variegatus | reverse complement strand
GGGTGAAAACAAAATAGAAAGCTTTTTCCACTGCTTTAGCCTATGATGAAGATTTTTAAAGCACTGCATTATTCTAGGACATTTCACAGTGTCTGCGTGCAGAACTGTGCCCTATAGTTGTTATTGGCTATAATGGTCGTTAAAGTTGATAACATTTAAATGTTGAGAAGTGAATTAAAATACTAATATCCATCCTTGCAAAAGCAGAGTATTCAATATGATTAACAGGTTCTTCTCTATTCCTAAGCAGGCTCCACAATGAATGCTATGCAGAGACAAACTCATGGCCCCAGTGATATCAGATATGATGGACCTCGGTTTCACTACTTCCACACTTATGTGTAATAAGTCAGTTAAGCTGATTTTCACTGAATGATACAGAACACCCTGATTCTAATGGCTCCAATTACGGCAGTATAAAAAAATGTCTGATATAAAGGAATTTTAGAGACAAGGTGTCTTCAAGTTCAGTACAATCAGGACTTCAGTTCTGCCTCTGTGAGACCATCCTGCCTCTGCCTTCCTGCTGTTTTGTTTTGTTTTAGTTAACACTTATTAACACTATCTATGTGCCAGCCTGGGTTTAAGTGCCTTAGATATATTTTAATTCATGTAATCCTCTCAATAGTCCTATGAGGTTGACCTTCTTTTATTTTTGTTTTTACAAATAAGGAAACTTCAGATACATATTGATTGATTGATTCTCAAGATACTTTGTTAGATAGGCACTATTACTACCCATTTTACAGAGAAGAGAAGTGAGGCACAGAGAAATTAGCCAATTAACACAAGACACCAAATCCTTCCACATCATCCTCACTTTTTTTTTATTTCTTTTTTTTTCCTTTTTGTCTTTTTTCGTGACC
>NW_007819900.1:0-866 GCF_000696425.1 Galeopterus variegatus | reverse complement strand
ATGCAGATTGGAAAAGACAAAGTCAAACTGTCTCTATTTGTAGATGACATGATATTACATATAGAGAAAACTAAAGATTCTGTCGAAAAACTCCTATATCTCACTAATAACTTCAGTAACATTGTAGGATACAAAATAAATGCACCCAAATTAGTTGCATTTATATACTAAATAATGAACTAACAGAAAGAGAAATAAAGAATATAAGCCCATTTACAATTGTCACACAAAAAATAAAATACCTAGAGATCAACTTAACCAAGGAGGTGAAAGATCTCTACAATGAGAACTACAAACCACTACTGAAAGAAATTAAAGAAGACACAAAAAGATGGAAAGATATTCCATGCTCTTGGACAGGAAGAATTAACATTGTGAAAATGTCTATACTACCCAAAATGATCTACAGATTCAATGGAGTCTCCCTCAAAATAACAATGACAGTCTTCACAGAAATGGAAAAAAACAATCTTACCTTTCATATAGAACAACAAAAGACCCAGAATAGCCAAAGCAATCCTGAGCAAAAAATAAATAAATAAATAAAGCCAGAAGCATAACACTACCTGACTTCAAATTATACTACAAAGCTATGGTAACTGAAACAGCATGGTACTGGCATAAAAATAGACACTCATACCAGTGGAGCAGAGTTGAGAACCCAGAAATCATCCCTCTGGCTTACAGCCATCTGATATTGGACAAAGGCAACAAAAATCTACATTGGGGAAAAGATTGACTCTTCAACAAGTGGTGCTGGGAAAATTGGATATCCATACACAGAAGAATGAAACTAGATGTGGAACTCTCACCATATACTAAAATCAACTCAAAATGGATTAAAGACTTAAGTATAAGACCTGAAA
>NW_007819899.1:0-866 GCF_000696425.1 Galeopterus variegatus | reverse complement strand
CACTCATCTGATGATGGACATTTGGGCTGGTTCCAGCTCTTGGCTATTGTATATAGAGCTGAAACAAACATTGGAGTACATGTATCCTTTCCACATTATGATTTCCATTGCTCTGGGTATATTTCCAGCAGTGGAATAGCTGTGTAATATGGATGATCTATCTGTAATTGTTTGAAGAACCTCCATATCATTTTCCATAAAGGCTATACCATTTTGCAGCCCCACCAACAGTGGATAAGAGTTCTTTTTTCTCTGCAACCTCTCCAGTACTTATTGTTCTCAGTCTTTTGGATGTTAGCTATCCTAACTGGAGTGAGATAGTATCTCAGTATGGTTTTGATTTGCGTTTCCCAGATGCTGAGTGATATTGAGCAATTTTCATGTGTCTATTGGCCATTCATATACCTTCTTTTGAGAAATGCCTGTTCAGCTCCTTTGCCAATTTTTGAATTGGGTTATTTGTTTTTTTGTTGTAAAGCTGTTTGAGTTCCTTCCATATTCTGGATATTAATCCTTTGTCAGATCTATATTTTGCAAATATTTTATCCCACTCTGTTGGTTGTGTTTTTTTACTCTGTTGATTGTTTCTTTTGCTATGCAGAAGACTTTTAGTTTGATATAATCCCATTTGTTAATTTTACCTTTAGTTGCCTGTGCTTTGGGGGTCCAATTCATGAATTCTGTACCCACTCCTATATTCTGGAGTGTTTCCTCTATCTTTTCTTTAAGGAGTTTTGTTGTTTCAGGATGTATACTTAATTCTTTAATCCATTTTGAGTTGACTTTGGTATATGGTGAAAGATACGGGTCTAGTTTCATTCTCCTACATAAGAGTATCCAGTTTTCCCAGCACCACTTGTTGAAAA
>NW_007819898.1:0-866 GCF_000696425.1 Galeopterus variegatus | reverse complement strand
ATAGCATATAACTTGAAAGTTTGTCCATGACGATTCCCTGTAATACACTCACTGCACAGACATTAGCCTTATTGACCATGATGGTCTAACAACTGTAGCAAAGAGTCTTATTTTATCTTTATTGAAAAATTTTTTATCAACAGTGCCTTTGAATCTCTAGCATCCCTGGTCATTATATGGATATTGCATATTAAGTTAATCCATCCTGGTCCTTCTGATATATCTTAGTTCCTGAACTTTATCATTACGTGAAGAATCAAAATTACCTGTTACCAAGTAGTACCACAACAGTTTTTGGTCTTTTAGAGAAAGTGTTTTAAACAGCACACACCCAAAAAAGTACTCCCTATCAGAAACACTATAGTCTATGTCCATAATCCTGTGGGAAGAGTTGTGTTTTGATACAACTCAGCCTGCTCAGGACTTGGTTTGTCAGAATCGAGCCTGAGTTACCAGTATTCAGTTGACCCTATAACAAGTACTCTATATTTGCATATTATGGCAGACTTTCTATCAGAGTTTTATCCTTTATCTCCCATGATTCAATTACTGTCCTTCTAGTTAAGCAACTTTTTGTGGGCGATTAATGGCAAAATGTTAAAATTGACTTCATCAAGAGACCTTTGGAAGACTTCACTGAAAATTTTACCCAGAAATAAATCCCACATTACACTGCCCAAGAAATTTCCAATTTGCACGTATTTGTTGCCTTCACCAGACTTTGAATTTAAGCCATTAAATTCTCTGAAATGTGCAATGGTACCAGAAAAATATTCATTTTTAATACTGTGACAAATTTACCAAATGCATGCATTCTGGGAGAGACCCCGTGATGAAATATGTTGAAGACATACCAAATTTGAGCA
>NW_007819897.1:0-866 GCF_000696425.1 Galeopterus variegatus | reverse complement strand
CGGGATCGCAACCCTCGGTGTTGCCCCCACGCCTCGCTCAGCCAGTGAGCGGGAACTGGTCCATATGTGGGATCCAAACCCTCGACGGGAGCGCCACCACGCTCCCAAGCGGCGCACTATAGCAGTGCGCCACCGGGCTGGCCCCAAAAAAAAAGTCTTTTTTTTTTTCTATTCCTAATCCACAGAAGTCAATATTATTGTGGTTCAAGTTTGAAAAACAGGAGTGTCTTATGTGTTATTGGAAATACAACAGCATGGTAATTGGAAAAATTGAGGCTCAGCGTAATCGTATTGACAAAGCTTGTTTATAAGCTGAAGTTTTACATGATTTAGTTTAAGATTGCAAATTCAATAGCATTTTGGAAGTAATACAGAGTTAATTAAGGTTCTGAATTCCCTTTGGATATCTGAGTTTGATATTCATCTTACTCTGATTTGGAAATTCAGCTAGAACTTTCTATACTGATTCACTTTTACTGAGACCACACTTGGGAAAAGACATCTTTATCTTGGACTACTCATGGCCCAGAAGTTTATAGACATTCAACACTGTTTGATCACCTACTAAGGCATCATGAGAAGTTGAGGTCCTGACCCCTGAAATCTCAGAACAATGGGGAGCTATGCTGAATTTTTGGTAGTGTATTTTCCAAAAGGAAGCAATACTTCTTTCCAACACCTTACCTCCTCCCTAATAGCAGGTGGAAATCACACCCTGGTTTTACTTGTCCTTTCGATTGTATCTAAACCCGTGGCTCTGCAAGAGACTTATGTGTATTATACTCATTGAAAGCCAACACTTGACTAGGTGACTGTGCTCTCACTAGCCCAAGTACCCACTGAGTTTTCCACGTATGGATTCCTGT
>NW_007819896.1:0-866 GCF_000696425.1 Galeopterus variegatus | reverse complement strand
TTAGGAACAAGGCATTCTTTGATAATTTTGGGGGGTAAATGGGAGTGAGGAAAAATCTTTTTTTTTTTCTACCCATTCTCCTATTCAGCCACACCTGAAGTGAGTACCGGGTAGCACTGGTGATGGTGGTACTGAAGGGAATGGTGGGTTAATTTTTTTCCAGTTACACAGTAGGAATAAGTGCTAATAGGAAGATTTAATCTAGCATTAAATGTTTTGAAGACCTCAGAATTTAGGATGATTCTTGAATAATTAATAAAAATTAGCTTGGATGAAGGATATCAGGCTGGAAAAGGGAATGGGAAGAATTCCAAGGAGAAGAAAAAGCACGTGCAAAGCCCTCAGTGAAAAAAGGAGCTTGACCCTGTAAGGATCAGTTAGTAATAAATTAATGTCATTCCCTAGCAATCAACTATAACTACTTCAACAAAAACATTTTGGGATATGTGTTTCTTTCAGTGAATTGTATTATCTGTGTTGCATCTCTCTATGTTAGTGGAATTCAGGCTTAGTTATATTCTGGTGGTATCTGTCTTTTTCCCTAGACTGAGTACACTAAACCACCCAGTACAAAAGTACAATGGGAGTCCATTCCCAACCTACTTCACCAGGTATCCAGGAATCTCCTTGAAGACTCAGGTGTTACAGCCATTATAGAGCAGAAATCAAGAGACAGCCAATGACTATAGTGTAGACTTAAGATACTCCTGATCCTACTGACATGTTGGACTTGCAGTGTGAGTTCTCTTGGGACTCGATATTTCCACTTACATGGGAACTGGACAGTTGGCAGTTGAGGACTCTGGAGATAATCCTGTGACCTCCCCACTGATGCTGTACATTGCTAGTATCTGGGAGTCTCCCCA
>NW_007819895.1:0-866 GCF_000696425.1 Galeopterus variegatus | reverse complement strand
GTTGGATGATCTAATGGACTTGGCTTGTTTTACCTTTCAAGACAAGGACTGAAGATGGAGCAAGGCAGAGACTTAGAGGAGTGTTTTTCCTAGCTGTGTTAGATACTACACTATATATACATTTGCTTTTTGAAATAAGTATCCAAATAATGTTGTGAATAAGTTATTTTCTTTAACAAGTATTAGGTGTTAGGATTTACTGCACAGTGATACTAAAAAGAAAATTTAAATATAAAATCAAATATATAAGAAAAAATTATTTAAAATGTGGAGTATTTTTCACTTTTTCAGTTAAGATGCTTCCATGAACAATGTTCCTGCACATTGCTTCTCCATGAAAGAGAGATTTTTCATTCCATTGGTTAAGTGCTATGTAAAGAGTTGTTTCTTCTTGTTAATCCCTCAGGTTGGCAGAAAAAGGCAATCATTTTTTTTCCTTCAATCTGATGAAAAAGGAAAAGTACACTCAATATGTCTTCTCTTTATTTCCAATTTGTTTATAAAATTTAATTTACACATCATTGGTATCTTCCATTTTTGCACCCTTAGAACCCCAATAAATACATTTTTGTCTTTCCTTCCATGATTCACATATGCCTTTCTTTTAATTGTATCTTTTGTGTTTTTCATCTCCACACTACTACTGACTTGGCCTTCTTCTTAACTTTTCAGTAGTTTTTTTATTGAGTATATTGGAATGGCATGTGAAAATTTAAGCAGAGATAAAACTTTATTTTATGGCTTATTAATATGAAACTACTTAAAATAGACCACTTTACTGAAAGGCTTTCATATTAAACACTAAATCAATTTGATTTATTTAAATCAGAACAAACTTGAAAATTTACAACTTCATATTCTCACAT
>NW_007819894.1:0-866 GCF_000696425.1 Galeopterus variegatus | reverse complement strand
AGGCAGTGGTGACAAGCACTGGCTGGCTCCTGCAGGCACCAATCACTGTCGCCACTGCCAGAACTGGAGCTGCAACTGCTGCCACAGCAGAAGCAGAATGCCCACTACCTTCTTCCTGCCTTCTGAACTTGAACTAACTCCCTACTGATGGAATGAAACAGAACCCATCTGTCAAAGGAGTCTGGGAAATGTAGTTTCCACACGGCCAGCCCCCTGGGAGGCAAAAAAAGCATAGAAGGGCAGGCAATATCTTGCCCAGATGGCTGTCATAGTACTTTTAAAAATGTTAAGTTATCTCAGTGCTTTAACCATTTAGACATTTATTTTCAATTAATTTTATTTTAATATGAAATATGAAAAATCGTTTTCGATTATTTCTCTTATGGGGGAGTAAAAAATAATTTTACAAATATTTTGTGGGTTTAAAGAATATTTGGGGCCATTTTAATTCACACAATTCAAAAGCAGCTGACCAAATTCATTAAAAGGATAGCTCTTGCTAGGCTCACTGTGTCAGCTCTGAAAAGCAGGCCCTGCACCCCTCTGCCAGCTAAGCCAACTAGCTGAAGTATAGACGGATGAAGCAGATTCTACTCTTTTTTTATATTCAACACTGGTTGATGCTTTTCTAAAGCAAAATGTTGCATTTTCTTTAGTAGTTAAACAGTCTCTTTGCTTGATTTTATGTACTTTTATTCTAGTTGCATTCTTTACATGTTTAATCCCGGTGGGAAATCATTTCAGATGCGTAATTATCTACAAGTTTACTTAAAATAAATTATTTGTACCTTGAAAAACAAAAATTGATGGAAAAAGTCTTTTTGAATTACCACAATTACTACTATTATGCATATAGGTAAATCTCT
>NW_007819893.1:0-866 GCF_000696425.1 Galeopterus variegatus | reverse complement strand
GAGGTCGTTAAAACCAGTAATGCCTCAGTTTCTCCTTCACCTGCCCTTTTAAGGAAATCCCGGGCACGTCACACTCGAGCTTGTGTGTTCCCAGCATGGACTTCACCAACTTAGGATCTGGCTGCCCCCTCACTTCCCTCCATCGGGAAAGACCCATCTCTCCACATGTCAATGCCTGGGACCTCCATTTTGACCTTCTATTTCTCCCAAATGTCAGAGTCCTGATGCATTTGCAGAGTGTGTGATGAACACCATTGAGGCCAGGCGGAGCCAGCCTGGTGACGTGCCAGGGCCCCAGGCTCCTGCCCCAGCACCTGCTTTCTAGGAACTTCCAAAATCCAAGAACAAAGTTGCCAGTGAAGAGGACTTTCTGTCCCTCAACAGTGTGAGGTGTGGTTTATTATGCACATCTCTCCCCTCTCCTCCAACTCCAGAGCTTTCCAGCCTTCCAACCCCTTACAGAGGCAAAGGGTAGATTGTGCAAAGCTGCCTGCCTGGCTTCAAATGCCCAGGCGAACCATGCCCCTGCCCGTGCATGACCTCTGACTCCTCCACCTTCAACCCAGACCTGACATCCATCTCCACCACCGTCTCAGGCCAAGAGGGGCCTTCATTAAAGGCCTCCATCCTGTCCCTCCACCTCCAGACAAGGAAGCACAACATTTTCAGGGACAGTTCAGATTCTGTTAAAGGACCTAACAAGGTCAAGATATTTTAAAATAGTTATTAGTCACAAAGGATATCTTTGCTAAATAGATGGATTAGTAAATGGACAGGAGCTGACTGAGATATGTGACACTGTGTTCCTTATTCAGACATCAGCTCTTGTTACCATATTAGTAAATCAAGGGGAACGTCAGCAACAG
>NW_007819892.1:0-866 GCF_000696425.1 Galeopterus variegatus | reverse complement strand
AAAATTTCCTTGTAAAGAGCTTAAATTGCTTTCCTGCCCTTGCCTCAGACTCCCCACACCTTGGTGGGTTTCAAGGAAGGTGCTTTTTAGTTAATTGCTCTTAGGTACATTTTTCTCCCCTGCTCAAGTTTTAAAGAGTAAAGCATGGAGGTGACCAGGGGAAACATTGTTTATTCTCAAAGAATGCAATTTTCTGTCACTGTTCAAGCTAAGTGCCTCTCCCCAGGACATCGTGTAGAGATAACTTTTGTCATTTTTAATTTCTGAGCTCATGACCAGTGTCACAGTGGGGACATTTAAACAAGTTTCCTCAGCTTGGGCTGAGTATAAGAGCTGTAGAGGAGCAGCCTGGAGTTGCAGGGGAGGGACTGGCCTGCTGCTCAGAAGGCCAGTGTCCAAGTCTGTGCTCACCCTGTGTTATCATTGGACTAGTTACTTTCTGTCTCCAAACATATCTTTTTTCATCCATAAGATAGGGATATTGATGTCTATACTTTGTGTCTTACAGACTTATAATTGAATGTGAAAATATTTACAAGTGCTTTATAAGATAGTCTCATTTATCCATTCCTACATCCTGAGAGCCACTTGCTTGTCAGCAGGACCTGGCTTGGCACTGGGGACACTACAGTGCCCAAGACAGACACAGCTCTGCTCTCATGGAACTCAAAGACTATAGGAGACACACCGTAATGAATAATGACAAAATTAATTAATATATTACCTGAAGTGCTCCAAAGGAAAATTTCAGGGTGCTATAAAACTTTAAAGCAGTGGGGTAGGGTCTAAACTCATTCATAGGTCAGAGCGACATTCAGAGTGAGGCCTCAAGAGTTAGTAGGAGCAGCCTAACCTGCAACTGCAAG
>NW_007819891.1:0-866 GCF_000696425.1 Galeopterus variegatus | reverse complement strand
AGGCCCAAGTAGAACAAAAAGGCAGAGAAAGGGTGAATTTATTCTCTCTGCTTGGACTGGGTCATTCATCTTCTCCTGCCCTTGGACATTGATTCTCATGATACTCAGTACTTTAGACTTGGACCAAGACTTACACCATCAGCCCCCTGGTTCTCGGGCCTTTGAGTTTGGACTGGAATGATGCCACCAGCTTTTCTGGACCTTCATCTTGCAGACAGCAGGTCATGGGACTCCCAGCCTCCATAATTATGTGAGCCAATCCCTCATAATAAATCTCTTTCTATATATCTACATAGCTCTATATACTTATATGCCCTATTGTTTCTGTTTCTCTGGAGAACACTAAATAATACCAGTAGTTATCAGATGTTGGTTGTTCATTGTTTTCAAAGCTTAAAAATCAGATTGAGGGCTGACATTTTAAAATAATAAATGACTGATTTATTACATCTCTCTGAGCTGGCTGTTTGATACCTCTCCATTTCCATTTTCATCTGTAAACGATTTTAATTATACTTTTCTACTCCCATAAGCACTATGATAATTACTGTTGGTAGAGCACTTGGGTTTCCATGGATAAGGGAGATGGTGTAGGGGCAATGTGTTATCATCATAATTATAATTGCTATGGGCATCTGCTCATTAATGATTGTACTTATGTAAAACCCATGAAAGTTTAATTGATATGAGACAGAAATTGGTCAACCTTAACCATATTCACTGCCAAGTTGAAGTCCAGAGAGAAAAAATTTTCTGTAATTATATCATCTCAAATGTCATCACAAAAAGGAATATGATAATAGTTGTAAAGTGCATTAAAAATTCAACATTCATTCATTTAATAAACATTAATTGAATATCTGGTA
>NW_007819890.1:0-866 GCF_000696425.1 Galeopterus variegatus | reverse complement strand
CAGCGGGAGCGCCACCAAGCTCCCAAGCGGTGCACTGTAGCAGTGCGCCACTGGGCCGGCCCCGAAATTCTGCATTTTTGGTATATATTTTCTCTTCATTTCAAGAATTGTTTAGGGGGAAGTTTTAAAATTTCTAAGAAGAGGGTCTTTTGAGTTTTTGGTTTTGTTATTATTCTACTTTGAGTTGCATTTTCGTGAGAGAATGTTGATTCTTCTCTTTTGAACTTTTGGGTTTCAGGAAGTGTTCACGTGTCCCTAATAGAGTCAGTTTTCATCACTGTTCCACTGGGGTTTGAAAAGAAGATCGAGTTTCTGTTTTGAGAAAGTCAAGTTTCTGTTTTAGGTTTACAGAGGTTTGATGTGTATGTCAATGAATTTTGCCACCTTAATTGTCTTATTTAGGTCGTCTATCACCTTTACTTAGTTTTTGTCCTCTTACTCTGTTGTGGGCCAAGAGAAGTGAATTAGTCTCTACCACTGTCACATTTCTGTTCATTTCCCCTTGTGGCTGCAGCGAATGTAGGCTGTGGTCTTATCTGGAGCGAATGTGGGCTGTGGCCTTATCTGTTGCATAGCTAATTATAACTGTTGTATTTTTATTCTGAAAGTGCCGTTCTTTGTCTTACTTCTAACTTCTGACTGTAAGAACATGACTAGTGCTTTCTTGAGTTTGTATTTGCTTGGCACACCTTTACCCATTCTTTTATTTTTAACTCTCTGGATTACTTTAAATGTGTCTCGTATATGCCACATAAAGTTGGATTTTGCTTTGTGATTCAATCTGAGAATCTTTTTTTTTTCTTCTTCTAGGTAAGTTCAACCAATTTACATTTATTGATAGGTCACATATATTTGATCTTAGTTTT
>NW_007819889.1:0-866 GCF_000696425.1 Galeopterus variegatus | reverse complement strand
TTAGTGCTTAAATTTAGAGCACCTGTTAGTGGCTAAAATTAAAAAGATTGTACCAAGTGCTACCAAGGATGTGGAACATCTAGAACTTTTACACGCTGCACTTAGGAATGTAAAATGTACAACCCGTTTAGAAAACAGTTGAGCAATTTTTAAAAAAGTTAAACATACACCTCCCCTATCATCCATTTGGTAATAAGCACATGGTGAGACATGATGTCAGTTTGTATATATCTAACGGGTTTATTTTACAGCTTTGTACACATCTTTCTCATTTTTTCTCTATTGTGTAGTGTGCTGTCATCCATTCCGCCTGTCCCTGTATTGATAAAGTTTGACTTATTTTTACTCATTTGTTATTACAAGTATTGTCACAGTGAGAAACCGTGTGTGTGTGTGTGTGTGTGTGTGTGTGTGTGTGTGTGTTACTTCACATTTTACTGGCCTGTCTTTGAGTAGATCCCCAGAGGCGAGACAGCTGAGTCAGAGGACGGGTATTTCTGTGTATCACCAAACCTTTCCCCAGCGGAGCAATGACATTCGGCATTCTCAACGTTTCGTGATTCTAACAGAAACATCCAATCTTGGTGTATTTGTTAGTCTGACCGAGAGAAGGGCATTTTGAGGCTGTGTGACTCTCATTTCTTTTTACTGCAGAGGTGGTAGTTCCATGTGTTGAGGGCCATTTGAGTTTTTGATTCTCTGCTCATATTATTTGCTGCTCTTCCCCTTTGTAGTGAGTTACCAGTCTCAATTTTTAGGAGTTAGTTACATATTAAAAATTACTTCTTTATCTGTAACTTTTCTTTTAATTGCAAATATTTTTTTCCTGTTTGACACTGTTTTTTTAAACGTTGCTTAAGGTTTTT
>NW_007819888.1:0-866 GCF_000696425.1 Galeopterus variegatus | reverse complement strand
TAAACAACAAAATTAAAAATACCTTATCATGTCAAAGGATACCTGCATTCTCATGTTCATCCCAGCTCTGTTCACAATAGCCAAGACGTGGAACCAACCTAAATGTTCATTGATGGATGATTGGATAAGGACACTGTGGTATATATATATACCATGGGATACTACTCAGCCATAGAAAAGAATGAAATTCTCCCATTTGCAACAACATGGATGAGTCTAGAGAAACTTATGTTGAATGAAATAATCAAAGCACAGAGGGATAAGTACCACATGTCCTCACTCATAAGAGGGAGCTAAGAGAGAAAGAAGGAAGGAAAGAAAGACCATGGTGGTGTGTTGGACTTGCAGAGAGAGAGAACATACTTTGGGATACAAAGTGGAGTGCAGGGGGGAAGTGGGAGAGGGAGGGAGGTTTGGGATAATTGGTTGGGGGGCATGGGATACAAACACATTTTTGGTAATGGACATGCTGCCAGTATGAATCTAGCCTTCACATCTTGGGCACGAGGGGTGACAATAAGCTCTGTATCTCATGAATATTCATAACCAATAAAACAAAAACCTTAGCATTTAATATCAACCTGAGCATATAAAATACCTAAGAGTAAATTTAACAAAATATGCACAAGATTTCTATGATGAAAACTACAAAATGCTAATGAAAGAAATTAAAGAAGACCTAAATAAATTGAGACATACAATGTTTATAGATTGGAAGACTCAACATACTAAAGATGTCAATTTTCCCCCAAATTGCTATACTTTTTAAAAAAAAATGATTATACTTATTCATGGGGCACCAAGCTGTCAGCTTCTATGCCCAGGATGTGATGATCAGATCAATACTATCAGCATGCCCACCAACT
>NW_007819887.1:0-866 GCF_000696425.1 Galeopterus variegatus | reverse complement strand
GTGATTTGATGCTTTTCTCTTGCTTCTTTTTAGATTTTCTCTTTTTATTTGAACTTTGCCAGTTTGACTATAATGTGTCTTGGAGAGGACCTTTTCAGATTGAATCCGTTTAAGAATCTTTGAGCCTCTTGAATCTGAAGGTCTGTATCTCTCCCTATACCTGGGAAGTTTTCTGTTATTATTTCATTGAATAGGTTTTCAATACCTTTTCCTTTTTCCTCCCATTCTGGAACACCCATGATTTGGATGTTTGTGTGCTTCAGGTTGTCTGCTAGCTCTCTTAGATTTTCTTCATTTAAAAAAAATTCTTTAAAAATTTTTTTTCTTTTTTGTACACCTGGGTTATTTCAAAAAGTCCATCTTCAAGATCAGAAGTTCTTTCTTCTGTTTCCTCTAGCCTGTTGTTAAAGCTCTTGGTTGTGTTTTTTATTTCATTGGATAAATCCTGCAGCTCTAGGAGTTCTGCTACATTCTTTTTTAAGGCAATAATCTCTTTGTACATTTCCTCCTTCAGATCCTGGATACCTTTTCTCATTTTATTGTGTCCTCTAACTGAGTCTTCTTGTTTCTCATTGCATTTCCTTAAGATTGTTGCTCAGAATTCCTTCCCAATCATTTCCTGCTCTACAGGGTGTGGTACTTGAGAATTATTATATTCATCGTGGTGTTATATTTTCTTTTTTTTCATATTTCTAGTATCTCTATGTTGATGTCTAGTCATCTAGTACAGTGGTCGCTTTTCCATTACTCTGGAGTGGGCTTTGAGGAGAGAGACCTCCTCTTGCAGATGTGTTTTATAAAGACCACTGGGTGGGGTGTTTTAGTATTAGTTCCAGGTAGACACAGTAGTGTAGTCTCTGTGTGAG
>NW_007819886.1:0-866 GCF_000696425.1 Galeopterus variegatus | reverse complement strand
TTAAGAAATACATTTCATAAGGCTATAGCTGCCATAGGTAGTGATTTCTCTGATGAATTTCTGGAAAAATAATTGAAAATCTTCTGAATAAGATTCACCATTCTTGCTGCAATCAAGAACACCCATGATTCATGGGAGAAGGTTAAAATATCAACATTAACAGGAGTTTGGAAGAAATAGAATCTCAAGAATGACTTTGACAGGTTCAAGAACTCTCACGAATGACTTTGAGAGTTTTAGATTTAAGTGGAAAAGTAAGTGCATTTTTGGAAGAAATAGTAAGAGAACTAGAATTGCAAGTGGAGCCTGAAGATGTGATTGAATTGTTGCAATCCCTTGATAAAACTTCAATGGATGAGGAGTTGATTCTTATAGATGAGCAAAGAAAGTTGTTTCTTGAGATGGAATCTACTCCTGGTGAAGATGCATGAACATTGTTCAAATGACAATAATGGATTTAGAGTATTACATAAACTTAGTTGATAAAGCACCTTCAGGATTTGAGAGGATTGACTCCAGTTTCGAAAGAAGTTCTACTGTGGGTAAAATGCTATCTAACAACACCACATGCTACAGAGAAATCTTTTGTGAAAGAAAGACTGTCAATGCAACAAACTTTTATTGTCTTAAAAAATTGCCACAGCCACCCCATCCTTCAGCAACAACCATCCTGATCAGTCATCAGCCATCAACACCGAGACAAGACCCTTTACCAGCAAAAAGATTACGACTCACTGAAGGCTCAGATGATCATTAGTGTTTTTTAGCAATAAAGCATTTTTAAATTAAGGTATGTACATTTTTTAAGACATGATGCTATTGAACATTTAATAGACTACAGTATAGTGTAAATATGACTTTTTTAT
>NW_007819885.1:0-866 GCF_000696425.1 Galeopterus variegatus | reverse complement strand
TTCTGAGCAGGATGTGCTCCACAGCCACGGAAAGCAGGAGTGGGAAAAGAGAAAACAGTTCTGGGAGGAATCGCCAGTAAATCCACAGAGTCTCAAATGGGCAAGATCCTGGCCCACTCCAGAGATAAGGGAACAAAGAGAAAGAAAGAAACAAACGATAATCACAATGACACATTGAACTTTTAGGAGGGGACGACGGAAACATGGTTACTAGGAGTGGAAAAGGGGAGGGGAAGGAGGAGAGGAGTTAAAGAGAAATTAATGAGAAATGGGTTACCAGACACAGAGAATGTTACGCTCTGCAGTGATGAGTAAGCTGACTATCCTGATGTGATCATTGCAGATTGTACATGACTATAGACGGTCTACTTTGTTCCCCACAAATATGCATCATCATTAATGCTTCAATAAAAAAGAAAAAAGAGACTATTATAATAAACAAACAGGGCCCGCCCCCCAAAGATAAATTTAAAAGTATGTAAATTAGAAAAAAGGAAAAAGGGAAGGACAGAGAGAGAGAAGCTGCGCATGCGAGAGGACAGCCCTCTGTTTCTAGAAGTTGGGCTCTCTGGCAGCCCAGGGGTGTCTCGAGGGTGCAGACAGCATGGCATTGAAGCCCACTGAGGCCGAGGAAGCAGTGACGTGCTGTGCTGAGCCCAGAAGGAAGGAAGGCAGCCCCCGTCCTTGACTGGACTGCCCTGCCCGGACCAAAGACCTGAGCATGGTCGTGATCGACGGTTGAGCATCTTGAACCAGCCTCAGGGTTGGGTCACAGCATGAGAACACACGGCCAAATTTCAGTTTCTTGAAGCCCCAGGGCTCCAAGAGATATTTCGGATCCAGAAGAATAAAGAAATGTGACGTGT
>NW_007819884.1:0-866 GCF_000696425.1 Galeopterus variegatus | reverse complement strand
TAAATATAATAGCACAAAAAGGGAAAAGAAGGAATATAGCACACAGCAGTAGAGTTTCCATCTCACTAGAATTGTTAGTACAAATCTGAAATAGTTCCTAATAAGGATATATATGATGAGCCCTAGAATAACCAGTAATAAAATAACAAAAGTACAGTGAAAAAATCACTATAGGTATTAAAATGTCACACTAGAAATTATTCAATTAATGAAAAGAATGAAGATGAGACGGGAACAAAACGACATGAAACATATAGAAAAGATAAAATGGCAGATGTATATGCTGCTGTATCAACAATAACATTAAGTGATAATGGATTAATCCATCAATAAAAATGTAGAGATTGTCAGACTGTATTTAAAAAATACCCACCTATTTGATTTCTATACTAGACACATTTTAGATTCAAAGAAATAAATACGTTGAAGATGTAAGGATGGACTATTTATATCATGTAAACTGCAACCTTAAGAGGGATGATGTGGCTAAACTAATATCATACAAAGTAGACCTTTAAAGAAAAAGTATTGCTAGATATAAAGAAGCATATTTTCTATTGATAAAAGTATCAGTCCATCAAGAATATATAACAATTATAAATATACGCACCTAACAACAGACTCCCAAACTACTTGAGGTAAAACCAAAGGAGGAAATAGATACTTCGACAATAATAGTGGGAGACTTTATACCCACATTTAGTATTGGATAGGACAACTCGGCAAAAGACGAACAAGGAAATAGAAGTCCTGAACAACACTATGTACCAACCACACCAAACCGGCGTGAATTGAACACTCAACCAAAAAACAGATTATGTATGTTTCTCAAGTGCACATGGAACATTTTCCAAGATAGACCATAC
>NW_007819883.1:0-866 GCF_000696425.1 Galeopterus variegatus | reverse complement strand
TGCCGGGGCTGTGGGTATTACAGAACCTTGGAGGATATCAGAGATCACCACCTTCCTTGGCGTAAACCATTCACCAGCACTCTGCTTTCTGTAGCAGAGTCATAAACTAGCAGCGTGGCCCAGCTTGCCAGATGGCTTGTTTGATTCACAAGGGCATGTGTGCAGTATGCATAAAGCAAATGTACTTCACAGGTCCTGGTTTTCCAAAGCCTTGCAGTTTCAAATATTGACCTTACAAAAAACAGGAAATCTTCCCCAGGCTATACATTCTCTGATGTAAGACAAGAATCGTAACACAGCAAGGCTGCCGGTTCAAAGACAGACAGGTTACTAATTGATAGTAAAGTCAAAGACAGACAGGTTACTAATTGATAGTAAAGTCACTGAAAAGCTGCTGTAGAGAGAAGGAATGTTTGCTAAGATCAAGTTTTGTTAGTGGATCGACTTCATTGCATGTTACCAGCTTCAAATATTAAAACTTATTAAACTGTGCTTAGCAAAACCCCACCAATGTCTCTTCCTGTAACTTGCTGGTCTGGAGAATAAATGCAGGAAGAGAACCCCAATTCGGGGCTAATTTCCCAAATGGAAGCAATGCCTCGCCGTTGAGGGCGATGGGAGATTAACCCCTTTTTGAGGCTTCTCACTGCTCAGAAGAGATGGGCTTTGAGTAATCTTTGGTGGCTCCGTCATCAAAGGAGAAAGGGGTGACAAATCCGTGGGAGGCAAAGCAACAGGTTTGGGTTTGTTTTATGCTGTTAGACGGGGCAGTACTCTCTGGTTAGCCACAGGACCTCTCCAGGTTTCTGGACATGCATCTGGGTTTCCAGCCACTCCTTGAGGTTTCAGGTCCCTCCTTTATGCCC
>NW_007819882.1:0-866 GCF_000696425.1 Galeopterus variegatus | reverse complement strand
GTTTGAAGGTTGGGAAGATGTGGAGACTGAGAAGGCAGAACCAGAAGAGTAGAAGAACCAAGAGAGAGCAGAGTCTAGGATACCAGAGGAAGAAAGTATTTTACAAAGGTGGGTGTGATCACAAAAACCAAATATTGCTGAGAAGTTGAATAAGATGAGGACAGAAAATTAACCATCTAATGACAGTCTCGACCTTGGACAGGAGTTATTTCAGTGGCTTGATGAAGTTGGAAGCATGATTGGAGTAGATTCAGGAGAAAATATGGGCAGAAGAAGTATAGAAAACCATTTCAAGGATTTTTATAAGGAAGGTAATAGAGAAATGAAGCAGTAGCTGGTGGGAGACTGTAGGGTCAAGTAATGATTTCATAAAGATGGGGAATGATTCAGCATGTTCTATGCTGATGGGAATGATTCTGTAAAGTGGGAAAAGCCAATGTTGCAAGAGAGAGGGTGCTATGTAGGAAGAGTGGCAGGGTGGGAGCCTGTGCACAGGTGGAGCGGTTGGTCTTGGGTAGGCGGGGGAAGAATTCATCCATTGTAACGGGAGGGAACGGGGAATATGTGGGTACAGATGAAAGCAGGTTGGTGGATTTGGGTGTGGGAACATGATGTTCTCTTTTTGTTGCCTGTATTTTCTCAATGAAATAAGCAGCAAGATCATCAACTGAAGAAGGAAGATGTAGAGGTTTGAGGAGAGAAAAGGTAGAAAATATAGTCTAAAAGTGGGTGAGTTAGTAAACTAGGAATTTTTAACAAAACTTGAGGGCAACAGGAAGGGTCCACTTGAGATCAGTGGTCATGAACTTAAAGTGAAAACAGCCAGTGTCAATGTTTTTCTTCATCCAGGTTCAATTGTTTTAGGG
>NW_007819881.1:0-866 GCF_000696425.1 Galeopterus variegatus | reverse complement strand
CTCAACCACAATACACAGCCCTCTTTGTGAATGAAGGCTTAGGTTGATTCTCATTCCACTCAGCTCTTCAGAGCAGATCCATGACTAATGGGTAAAAGTCACAGGATGGCCTATTTAGGGTCAGTATATCTAAATTTAAAGTAAGTAAATTTAAAGTCATCTACTTCTCCATATTAAAGAATTTGGAATTTATTCTTTAGGCAGCTTTTAAGCAAGAAGGGCCTTTAAGCAAGAATGTGTTGGATTTGGAGAAAGTAGGGAAAATAAGATGATTATGATCTTATTAGAAGATTGCTGTAATAGTCTAGGCAGGAGATGGTGGAATCTGAACTTTGGGTTGATGAGCAGGAGATGGTGGAATCTGAACTTTGGGTTGATGATGTGGGGGTAGGTGTATAGGAAACATTCCAGAGACACCTTAGAGGTAGGCAGGAGAGACTATTGATCAGCTGAATGTAGGACACCTTAGAGGTAGGCAGGAGAGACTAGTGATCAGCTGAGTGAGGTCAGAGGAAGAGTCAGGTATGCTTCTGAGATTTTCTCTTGGGCAGCTGGTGACAGGATTATTCTAAATAGGTTTTAAAGGAAAAAGTGATTTGGTGTCATGGAGAAGTAATACACTTAGTTTTAGACTTGCTAAGTTCGAAGTGCCTGAGCCACATCAATGTAGAGACACAGCTTGGCAGCTAGAAATGAGTCTATAGTTCAAGAGAAAGGTCAGAGCTGGAGTTGAAGTTTGGGCCCCTCAAGTTGGAGCTATGTGAGTGAATGGAAGCTCCCAGGGAGTGTGCAGAATGATCTGGAGTGGCAAGGACCATGAACAGAGTAGACATTGTCTGTTCCAGCTATTTAGCAGGTGGTTGCTG
>NW_007819880.1:0-866 GCF_000696425.1 Galeopterus variegatus | reverse complement strand
ATGACAGGGTGGGCAAAAACTGCTTAGTCACTGGGCCCCGGAAAAGAAGGACTTCTAGCTAAGTGCATTAAAGCGCACGTGAAACGGCGGCGGAGGCCTTACGCCAGCAAGATGGCCACCGCTTGATCTATTTTAGGAAACAGGAACCATACTTAGGCAGGCGCCTTATGATTTGATTGCGCCGCAACATGGCCCAACATCTATGTTTGTATCTAATAAATCTTGCATCTTTTTTCATGAGTCTATGTTTGCCCCTTCTTGCAAAGTCTTTACTTCTATTTTCAGTGTCATGTTAATTGGTCTTATTTTTTCTCTAAATATTTGGTGAAATTTTACTAATGCTCTCTCATTTCCTTTTAGTCTTTTTTCTCTCTGTTTTAGTTTGCATAGTTTATCTTCATATGTATGTCTTAAAATTTAGTAATTCATCAGTTTACTATATTTTTAGCAATGTCTGATTTGCTATCAACCCCAGAAGTAGAGAAATCACTTAATTGGCTACTACTAGGCATCTGTCCCATTTGGACTTGGTGTGATGACATAGCTACCTGTCATTGGCTGAAACTCAGCAGTTGTTATATTCCTGAATTAGGTTTTGGTTCATTTATATGCTATGTTATTTTTTTTGTTTGTTTTTAAATTTATTTTATTTACTGAATCAAAATCGATTATACATATTTTGGGGGTTGAGCATTGAGATATGTTGATAAAATCAATATTACTAGCATATATATTGTTACAAATCATAATTATTCTTTATGCCCCTTGTCCAATCTCTCCCCATCCCTCTCCCTCCCCCCACCCTTCTAATTACCCTAGATTTCTTCTCTCCTTCTGAAAGAATAATGGTTACTCTATTAATTTGT
>NW_007819879.1:0-866 GCF_000696425.1 Galeopterus variegatus | reverse complement strand
CGTACAGCTAAGCAATTTCGCTCCCAGGTATATACCCAAGGGAATTGAAAACATATGTCCACACAAGAAATTGTATGTGAATATTTACAGCGGCACTATTTACAGCAGCCGAGAAATGACCCAAGGTTCCATCAACTGAAAAATGGATAAATAAAAAATGGCATATCCAGTCAGTTACCATTATTCAGTCATAAAAGGAATGAAGTATTGGGCCGGCCCGGTGGCGCACTGGAGAGTGCGCCACTTGGGAGCATGGCGGCGCTCCCTCCGAGGGTTCGGATCCCATGTGGAGACCGGTTCCCGCTCACTGGCTGAGTGTGGTGCGGGCGCAACACCGAGGGTTGCGATCCCGTTACTGGTCAGTAAAAAAAGACGAAAAGGAAAAAAAAAAAAAAAGGAATGAAGTATTGAGTCATGCCACAGCGTGGGCGAATCTTGAAGACATCATGCTAAGTGAAAGAAGCCAGGCAGAAAAGATCACATATTGTACGATTCCATCACATAGAACACCCATAACAGGCAAATCTATAGAGACAGAAAGTAGATTAGTGCTTCCCAGGAGCTGGGGGAAGAGGGGGATGGGACTACTAATAGGTATGAAGTTTCTTTAGGGGAGACAAAAAAAAGTTCTGGAATTAGACAGTGGTGATGGCTGCACGACTTTGTGAATATACTAAAACCCACTAAGTCGTACACTTTTAAAGGGTGCATTTTACGGTCTGTGCGTTATATTGCAGTTGGAGGAAAAGGAGGAGGGGGAGGAGGAAAAGGAGGAGGGGGAACAAGAGCGAGGGAGAAAGGGACGGGGGGGAGACAAGCAGCGGTGACAGCAGCAGCAGGGCCGGGCGGGCCACAGGAAAAGTTGC
>NW_007819878.1:0-866 GCF_000696425.1 Galeopterus variegatus | reverse complement strand
CAATGTGCACAGAATGGGTGCCATCAGCTGTCTATGGGGTGAAGCTCCACCCAGTGACTGCAATCAGCTGACCGAAGAGTGAACATACTCTAAAATGCCAACCTCAGCTGGCAGGGACATGCCCTGGGATCCAGACCTGGACTGTGACTGGAAACTAAGGAATGATAAATTAATAAATCAAATCTCTTGTTTTGTGTTCTGTTTGTAAAAAGACCGTGAAAAGAAAGAGGCTGTTTGGCCGTGGAGACTTCCAGAAAAGTGAAACTTAGAGGCAGAGGCTGGTGGGGTCATTGAATGACTCCAGGGGAGAGAGCACCTTGGCTTGGGATCCTTGAGCATACCAGTTTCCTTGGCTCCATAGCAAAGAGCAGGGCTCTGGGACTTGGGTGAGGTAAGCAAGGCACCCAGGGCACACAGTTTTAAGGGGCACTCACTGCCAGGGTCATGGAAGTTCAGGGTCGGCACTTGAGAGTGAGCACTGCCCTAAATGTTGTGCCCTGGGTGCCTCACTTACCCTACCTGAGCAGCCCTGGCAAAGAGGCTCAAGGCACCCGCTCCGTACTCGGGAGGTGTGTTTTGAATCTTGGCTCTGCCACTTACTAGCTGTGTGATCTTGACCTGGTTTCCTAACTCTCTCTGCTCCAGTTTCCCCATTTGGGAAATAGGGATGCAGTTCCAGTCTCACAGAGGGGTAAACGAGGATGGTGCTTCCAGAATCCTAAGCATAAAACCCTCAGTAAATGGTTATTATTAGCTCGGCAAGGTCTCTTCTCTGATAGGACAGAGTCCTCATTCAGGCTTGTCTGAGAGAGAGCTCTTAAGATCATTATAATGGATGCTGTGATGTGCCACAGGACCACAGGACT
>NW_007819877.1:0-866 GCF_000696425.1 Galeopterus variegatus | reverse complement strand
AGATCAAGCCCACCAGAGCGGTGTTGAATGCGATTCAGCACAGTTGCTCATTTACTCCTGCCTTCAGAATTCAGATAACAGGGTCTCAATGAAAGCCACTGGCTTTACAGAAATAGGGCCTCTAGACTGACAGCATTTTTAAAAACCCAAATTTCTCTCTGAGCTGTATCCTGACACTAAGTCAGCAGGTAGAACCATTTTAAGAGGACAGGGCAAACCTGGTGAGTAGTGTCCAAGGGTCCAGGGCCAGAGCAGGGCCTCAGGGCTACCCTGAATCAGGCTGAATTATTCCTCAGAGTGGATACAGAAGAAACTCCAGGGGGAAACTGGATTTGTTGCCAAACAGGGAGTAAGGCAGCCCCAGAGGAGCCATGCTGGCTGGTCGTCGGGTCTAGGCAGGAGCCTACAGAAGAACACAGAGGTCAGGCAGGAACCAGGAGTGTAGACCCCGTTCTGGAAGTGGGATAGCAGGCAAGAGAAGGCACGGGGTTCAGGAGAGAGTAGGTGACTGTGTTTGTCTTTTTCTGTTGCTTATAACAGAATACACGGAACTGGGTACTATGTAAGAAAATGAAATTTATTGCTTACAGTTTCAGAGGTCGGGAAGTCCAAAGTCCAGGCAACACATCTGGTGAGGGTCTTGGTGGTGGCAACGGTGATGCACGGGTCTCACACGAAAGAAACAGCAGAGCAGAGAGAGACTCTTATGTGCTCTACTTTTAAAGCCCTCCGAACCACGCCCCCGACCGCCATTAAACCATCAACTTAATCACCTCTTCGAGGCCTCGCCTGTCCATTACCATAGTAGGATTTCCCACCCTCAACAGTTACAGTGGGAATTAAGCTTCTAATATATGGACTTTGGG
>NW_007819876.1:0-866 GCF_000696425.1 Galeopterus variegatus | reverse complement strand
ATCAATCTTCAAAAATCACTATTATTTTTATATGCCAATAATGAAATATCTGAAGAAGAAATCAAGGAAGCAATCCCATTCACAATAGCTACCAAAAAAAAAAAAATATATATATATATATCTAGGAGTAAATTTGACCAAGGAGGTGAAAGACCTCTACAACTAAAACTATTAAACCTTGGTGAAAGAAATTGAAGAAGACACAAATCAATGGAAAGATATTCCCTGTTCATGGGTTGGGAGAATTAATATCATCAAAATGTCCACATTACCCAAAGTGATCTACAGATTCAATGCAATCCCTATTAAAATGCCGATGACATTCTTCACAGAAATAGAAAAAACAATCTTAAAAATTTGTAAAGAACCACAAAAGACTCCATATAGCCAAAGCAATCTGAAAAAGAATAAAGTTGGAGGCATCACACTACCTGACTTTAAAATACACTATAAAGCTATAGTAACCAAAACAGCATGGTGCTGGCATAAAAACAGAAAAATTGACCAATGGAACAGAATAGACAGCCCAGAAATAAACCCTTATACTTACAGCCAACTGATTTTTGACAATGGTGCCAAAAATACACAATGAGGAAAGGGACATCCTCTTCAATAAATGGTCCTGGGAAAACTGGATATCCACATTGAATCTAGATATCCACCCTGTCTCTCACCATACACAAAAATCAACTCAAAATGGAACAAAGACTTAAATTTAATACCCCAAACTATGAGACTACGAGAAAAAAACATAAGGGAAATGCTATATAAAATTGGATTAGGCAGCGCTTTCTTGAACAAGACTACCAAGGCACAGGCAACTAAGCAAAAATATACAAATGGGACTACATCAAGCTAAAAGTCTT
>NW_007819875.1:0-866 GCF_000696425.1 Galeopterus variegatus | reverse complement strand
CCTTTGCTGCATCTGGAAACAAAGGTTATTCAAGGTCTGAACATGTGAGAAACGGAGCAGAGTCATCTCACGGACAGAATCATCGGCGTCCTCAGTCTCACTGCGGTCAGAACTGGGTATTTTCTCAAAACCAAAGCCCGTGATTACCCAAGTCTTATAGTCATTTTTCCCCCCCGGGATTTCCACACAAGACCTCCCGTGTGTGCCTGTCTTAGCTGGGTGTGTAAGACGCTCCATCGCTGTGTTTTGAGCCACAAGAGAAAAACGAAGGGCCTTGCAGGTGGCATTTCGGGAGGGCCCGAGCTGCAGCCCATGCAGGCCGGGGTCTGCAGGTGTTTGGAAAGAGGCAGGAGGTGCAGTGCACTCTGCTCATGCTGTGTAAACACTCGGAGCCTCTTTTCAGCACCGGACTGCTCGGCTTCTGGCTCCCCACGTGCAGATTTTCAGGTCTGTTCTGAGGCCCATTTGGCCGCAGGAACATGGAGCAGTGAGTTGTGGAAGCCCATTTGGCAGCTGTGGTTTGTTTGCGAGCCCTGCCTTTGAGTCTCTGGACCTGCCAGCAAACAAGGCATAAGAGGGTTTGTGGAGAAAGTGTTTACAGGGATGGCCTAGTCCCAGAGGATTCCACAGAGCGCACCCCTTCTTACTTAAGCCCAAGACAGGGGGACTCCCTAGAAAAATTATATTCTGCCAACATTTGTAAATAGATACTTTATGGCCAACTTTATAGAAGCAGAAGGTATTTTAACAGTTGTTATTGCTGATGGGCTACCAGATCAACTCAGTATGTCCAAACTGAATCTATGAATACAAAGAAATTTTAAAATTCGACAATTTTCTTTGAAAATTTAGCTCTGGCTTTGGTC
>NW_007819874.1:0-866 GCF_000696425.1 Galeopterus variegatus | reverse complement strand
AGTGCTCCATCCAACTCCATAGTGCATTTCTTTAACAAAAACATTCCACATCGTGGCCAGTTATTCCCTCAGACAAACCAATCCTTACTAAAAGAACTCCAGGGATTTGTCAGGTGATCTAAAATTTCTAACCCAGGTCAGACAAAGTTAGCAAAATCTAGGGCCAGAGACAGGTATAAGAATGTCTGGGGCAGTATTGTTTCCAGATCTTTTCACCAGGCACTGAGGGTGTCACGCAATCCTGCAGTTAACAATATTTAATTACTATCTCCCCGGGTTCTGGGGATCATTAACATACAAATAATTGTTCAGATGTTCTTGTCAACAGCAAAGTGGTGAAAACCAGAAATGATGAGAAACAAGAAGACAATGAACAGGGCTTTTAAATAAAGGTGTTGGGGATGGGGGGAGTGGGATTCGCGGCTAGTAGTTGGCAGGGAGAAGCCAGGGAGGCACAGTGATATTTTCTGTTTTCCAGTGTGCAACTTAAGATGTCAGCGGAAGACTTCCCATTATCCCAAGGGTCTCTGTTCTATTCGCTGTCTGACTTTCCACAGCCTGAGCCCAGAGATCAGAAGGTTATTAAGGAAAAGCAATGCTTACAAGCCAAGGCTCCACGCCAGTCTGGATAGCAGTTCAGGAGATTGTTTTCTCCAATGGTTCGACAGAAACATTATGAATCCCGAGAGTTTAATGTTCTCGAAAAAATTAGTGAGGGGATTATGAAATGTGCACACCATGAAATGTTTCACCTAATCTCAAGGCTCTAGTTAATTATATTTATTGAGTGGTTACTATGTGTCAGGCATTCTGCTAGGTGCTTCTTGTGTTACATAAAAATATCTAATCTTCATCAAAAAAAAAAA
>NW_007819873.1:0-866 GCF_000696425.1 Galeopterus variegatus | reverse complement strand
GAACAGGAACTAGACAAGGATGCCCACTCTCACCACTCCTATTCAACACAGTGTTGGAAGTGCTAGCTAGAGCAATCAGAGAAGGGAAGCAAATAAAGGGCATTCAGACTGGAAAAGATGAATTCAAGCTGTCCCTGTTTGCAGATGACATGATCCTATATATCGAATAGTTTAAAGCCTCTACAAAAAAACTCTTGGAGTTGAAAAATGATTTCAGCAAAGTTGCAGGATACAAAATCAACACACAAAAATCAGTAGCACTTCTATTCTCCAATAATGAACATGTAGAAAGGGAAATCAAGAAAGCTTGCCCATTTACAGTAGCCACCAAAAAAATAAAATACTTAGGAATAGAGTTAACCAAGGATGTGAAAAATCTCTATAATGAGAACTACAAACCGCTGCAGAGAGATATTAAGGAGGACACAAGAAGATGGAAAGTTATCCAATGCTCTTGGATTGGAAGAATCAACATTGTGAAAGTGTCCATACTACCCAAAGTGATATCCAAATTCAATGCAATCCCCATCAAAATTTCAATGACATTTTTCTCAGAAATGATAAAAACTATCCAGACACTTATATGGAATAACAAATGGCCACACATATCCAAAGCATTTCTGAGCAAAAAAAAATAAAGCTGGAGGCATAACACTACCTGACTTTAAACTATACTACAAAGCTATAGTAACCAAAACAGCATGGTACTGGCATAAATACACACTGATCAATGGAATACAATAGAGAATCCGGAAATTAACCCACACACCTACAGCCATCTGATCTTCAACAAATGCACCAAGAACACATTGGGGAAAAAACTGAATCTTCAATAAATGGTGATGGAAAATTGGACATCCATATGT
>NW_007819872.1:0-866 GCF_000696425.1 Galeopterus variegatus | reverse complement strand
CAGGAGGTGGAGACACAGAGCTCTGGATCAGTTGGGGGGCTGGGGGAGAGGTCATCCCGTATACTTCTCACAGCTGTGCTAGGTGATTTCTCTGTCAAATCCCCAGAGGAAGAAAAAATCCATAGGGGAAGAACCAAAGAATGCCTCTCGCTACCCATATGAAGACTTGGAGAGAACTAGCTCAGGTGTGACAATTTTTTACGTAGTATAGTGTTCAAGAGCTAGCTCCAAGTACAACTCAAAAGATTCAGCTCAAATACCAACTTGCATTTTGAGTGAAATTTTGCTAAATGTCTCCAAGGCTCAAATCATCATTTGAAATGGGGATAATAATACCTACTTCACAGGACATTGAGAACACATGGAAATAGTATATGTAAATCGCCCAGGACAGTACCTGGCACATGTCATTGTTACAAGAATTGGTCTCTTTTCCAAAGCAATCATGCAATCATGCTTTGGAAAGGAGACAAGAAGGCAGGAGGTAAGGCAGTGTAGAAAACTTAGTAGATAGCTATGACCTGGTATAATCAGCGAAGGCTTTTGGGAATTAGAAGAGGGGGAGTGAAGTTTGAAACCTGAGTAAGTATATCAGTTATCTATTGCTGCGTAACAAATTATCCCCTGAACATAGAAGCATAAAACAACACACATTTGCTATTTTATGCTATTTTATTGCTCTGAAAATCAGGAATCCATGAGTAGCTTTCCTGGGTGCTTCTGGTTCAGGGTATCTGATGGGGCATCATTCAAAGTATTCAGGTCTCCGATGGGGCATCATTGGAAGTGGTCAGGTCTCTGATGTGGCATCATTTGAAGTATTCAGGTCTCCGATTGGGATCATTCAAAGTTTTAGGTCTATGATG
>NW_007819871.1:0-866 GCF_000696425.1 Galeopterus variegatus | reverse complement strand
TGAAAAACTTTATTGCTATTATAATGGGATATCAAGGAAATCCAATTTTAATTACTTTGTTGTAGTTTAATTTTAATCTGTTGAAAAGACAAATGGTTGTATAATGATGTGGTTGCTATTTCCTTCATGCCTAAGCAGGAAATTGGAGTCTCTTCGTGTTAATGTAGTTTCTGATTTTGTAAATATTCCTGTCCTGCAGCCTTGTTTTTCTTAGGCTTATGCTCTGTAACCCAACATAGCCACGTGGTAGCTCTGACTTCCTGTAAGTCTCATGATATGACATCCAGCTTCACCAAGCCGTACTAACATGGCTGTGCCATGCTAACAGCTTCTATGAGCTCAAACCTGTAAAATGGGAATAGTTATCAATTTCACTGGCTCTCATGATCATTAAATAAGATAATGTGAGAAAAGGAACTAGCATAAGGCCTGGTGCACAAGGGGAGTTCAAGAAATGCTCAATTCCTCACCTTTTCCACATATGCCATAAAAGGGCTTTGGTCACCTCACTCCAGAAGAGTGGTTGACACATATGATGATTCGGCCATAATCATACAGTAATGGTCTAAGAGTGTGGAAGCCTCATATATTGCATTTTCCCTCTAAAACAGCTTCGTTAAAATATGAATTACATATCATAAAATTCACTCATTGCAGGTATACAGTTCAATGATTTTTGTTAATGTATAGAGTTGTGCAACCATCACCACTGTCCAGTTATACAACGTTTCTGTTACCACAAGAGGTTTTCTTATGCCCATTTATAGCACCACACTCCCACCTCCAGCCTTGGGCAACCACTGATATGCTTTTTTTCTCTATAAATTTACTTTTTCTAGACCATGTACATGGTATTATACAATATA
>NW_007819870.1:0-866 GCF_000696425.1 Galeopterus variegatus | reverse complement strand
TTCTTCATGTTTGGAAGCAGGGGGGCCTTTCTTATCTACCTCTCTGCTCAAAGGTACCTCCCTTCTCCCAAATGCTGGCTCTGCCAGTTCTGCTCAGCCTAGATTAACCTGTCTCCGTTCAGCTCTCCATCCTATGGAACCTGACAACTCCTCAAATCTCCCATGACCTAGTGCCTCCCTCTTCTTCCATTGCCTGTCTCTCCCCTTCCGAGTGGTCAGCAGGTTTTGTTTTTCCTCTGCGCTTTGTCAGAGATGGTAAAGCCAGAACCTGCATATGGAACATGACACAGAAAGTCAGGCGTGAGGTTTGGGACCTCAGAAACAAGAGCATCCCTCTGGTGAGCTATTTGAAATTCAAGTGGTCAGAGGAGACGGGAGGCCCTGACACTCAGGGATTGGGTCCCGTGCTCTACTGCTGATTGAAGGAGTTCTATTCTTTTAATATTTGATGGGGCTGCCTTGGAGACGTTTATTTAAGTGTGCTTCGTTCATTGGAGTCTCCTGCAGAGGAGAAACGTGCTGGGGAGGCACTCAGCAAAGGTCAGGAGGGGAACGACTGACAAATTGGACAGCTCTTTTTAGAAGTTTAATCTCAAATGAGATTTTTTTCCCTTGTCTGCAGTGAACATGGGCTCTAGCCCTGTCATGTTACTAGGCCTGGAAAGGGAGGCCCCTAGTTGTGCAGGAGACAAACACAGGCGGGAAACAGAACTGCTGGTTGAAAATCTCTGCACTCTAACTGGTCATGGCTTCTCCCTCCCAGAGCTCTGAGCACTGGCTCACTTGTCATCCCTATGTCCTTACCAAGCTGGCCATGACTGGACATTATGAGCCCCATTTCTCTGTCCTGCAGCCAGAGTCCCAGA
>NW_007819869.1:0-866 GCF_000696425.1 Galeopterus variegatus | reverse complement strand
GTGAGCGGGAACCGGTCTGTATGTGGGATCCGAACCCTCAGCGGGAGCGCCGCCACGCTCACAAGCGGCGCACTGTAGCAGTGCGCCACCGGGCCGGCCCTCAGTTTCACATTCTGTAGTCAACTGCTGACCCCAACTAAGCTTCTGGGACCCAGCAGTACAACTTGGGTCCAGATGTCTGGGCTTTGCCTGTCTGGTAGGCAGTGTGGACACAATAAATAAAAGGAGATGTGGCAGAGATAATGCTGCATTTGCCAGCCTGTTTGCTCTTTGTGGGCATGTGAGAAGATTACATTTCCCAGCCTCCCTTGCAGTTAAGTTGGGGCTGTGTGACTGAGTCTGTCCAATGGGATGTGGGCATGAGTGACTCACACTATTTTGAGGAGTGAGCCTTTAAATCCTCATGGGGGACCCTCCAGCAGTCTCCTTCACTGCCACCTGGACCATGTCATGTGTTCCAGATGGTGCAGCAACAAGATGCAGGAGGGCCACTGAAGTCCTGTGGACTGTGATGTGAAAGAGAAATAAACTTCATTGTGCTAAGCTAAGTTTTAAAACCAACTTGTTGAAGCTCATTTTAATAACATAAAGCAGGTGATAATATTTGAAAGTCCTCTGTAAACTTTAAAACAACTTACAATTTTATGCTTTAATTATTGTTTATGCTCTCTTACTGATAAAAGAGGTTTTAGCGATGGTCACATTCTCCTACTTGCTTTTGTTTGATCTCTTTCAATTGCAAGTGACAGAATCCCACTCAAATAAGCTCTAGCAAAAAAGGGAAATATTTTTTGGTGGGGTGTACATGGGGTTTGGATGGGGGATTCTTCAGGCCCAGGGTTCTAAATATTATCATGAGGTTTTAT
>NW_007819868.1:0-866 GCF_000696425.1 Galeopterus variegatus | reverse complement strand
TTTCATACAACATTCTCTTAATTCTTTGATTCATTCACCACATATTTATTGAGCACTTACTGTGTGCCAGGCATTGTTTTTGGTACTGGAAATCAAGAAGTGAAAAAATACTCACAAATTTTTGTCTTCTAGTAAATAGTGCAACAAGTGAGATAGCCATAAAGCAGAAAAGTAAAATATATTGAATGTCAGATGATGATAGATGCAAAGGAGAAAATAAAGCAAATGAAGGAATAGGAATGTCAGGGGGCAGGTGGTGATTGCAAATTTTGAATTTTAAAAGGGTAATTGTACTATGAAGATATCATCTGATTAAAGGTCTGAAGGAGGCAAGGGAATAAGCCATGTGATTATCTGGAAAAAAAGGATTTTGGAAAAAAATAGCAAGTGCAAAGGGACCATGACAAAAACAGCAAAGGAGCCAGTAGGAATTGAGGTCAGAGATGTAATGGGGAGGAGGGCAGATTATTGGGCATTGGGAGGTTCAACTTTTGCTCTGAATGAAATGGGGACCATAGGAAGAGTTTAAGCAGAGGCATGGGGACTTGTGTTTTTGCAGGATCACTCTTGATAGATCTTGAACATAGCCAGCACCATTTTAGGCAAGGCCAAGCACAAAATGACCACCAACCCCTCGCCCCTTCCCTTTATGAGAAGCCTCCTGACTTCTGCAAAATAGAAACTCTTTTTGCTTCCACCTGGGTGTAATGCCTCTCCCTTACAATGCCTCTCCTTGATTGCTTCAGCCAGTCCTTGGCACCCTATAGTCCATATAAGCTCTCCCTCCCCCACGCCTGGTGCTGCCCTCCATTTTGAGCACAGCCTGGCAGATTTTCTTCCTTTAATAACGCTTGATTGGTACCCAG
>NW_007819867.1:0-866 GCF_000696425.1 Galeopterus variegatus | reverse complement strand
ATTTCAAGACTACATTGTAAGGTTGTGATAAAATAGCATTATGTATTCATTCTACTCTTAGATTTGTCTTAGATTTGAATTGGTTTTAATTTTGACTAATACATACTGTGCTTGTATGAACAATCTTATCTGAGTATCCAAGCATCCTGGTGCCCATGTGTACAAATTTCTCAAGAGCAGCTATTGTTAAAAGTATGATGATGATGTAAGGACCCCTGGAGGGATCCCTGAGTCCCTTTCAGGAAGTCTGCAAAATCTTTCCATTTCCAATTACACATCTGTGTGAGACCAGGCATTCTTCATACACTTTAACCAAAGCAGCGTATCACAATCAAGTGAATGCAGAAGCAGATGAGAAACCAGCTGTTTTCTATTGAGCCAAACATTAAAGAGATTTATAAAAATGTAAAACAATGACACTCCTCACTGTTTTGTATTAGAAAATACAGCTGTTCTTCATAACAGGTAATATGATTATTATTCATCATTTTAAGGGAATTAAAAGCAAATATTCTTTAAATTTCTCAATTATAATTTCTATTACAGGAAATATTGGTAGATACAACCTTTATAAACAAAAGCTCTTTGGAGTACCTAAAAGTATAATAAGGTCCTGAGACCGAAAAGTTTGAGAATTGCTCCTCTAAGGATCACACGTAGGAAGAGAATGGAATTGTTGGGTCTTGGGGGTATTCACTATACCCAACTTTAGTGGATAATGCCAGGTTTTTTTCCAAAGTAGTTATACCAATGTGCACTCCAACCAGCAATGGGGTAAAGAACTTTTAACCTGGTACTTTCTGTGATTTCTGGTTTTTATTTGATTTGTAAAAGACTTCACACTATTACAAAGGAAACCTAGATTT
>NW_007819866.1:0-866 GCF_000696425.1 Galeopterus variegatus | reverse complement strand
GTGGAGGTCACACATGACCAAGGGAGACAGAAAACTGAATCCCAGTCCTCACCCACGCCCCTAAGAAGTGGGCACCCTCTTCTTGTCACACAACACCAAGAAATACAAAACAGTCCTTCCTCAGCAGCCTCTCCCAACAATCCCTCCCACTGGGAGCTCCACTTTCACTGAAATTACACCCCCCTGCTTCAAGTAAAATTTATTTCCTCTGAGTCTAACCCTAATAAATATTGTAATAATTACAATGAGGCTTTCAACGTTACAAAATGCTTAATACACATCCTTTCACAACATTACAGAATGCTTAATACACATCCATTCATTTAATCTTGCAACCTACTAATACACAGATATTATCCTCATTTTATAAAGGAGGCAGATAAAGCCCAGTGAACTTAAGGAACTTGGCCAAAATCACGCACTTAGTAAGGGACAGAGTCAAACTAGATTTGGGGTCTCTGACATCATTCTACTTCCCCACAAGCGAGAACCACCCTCCATTTTAGTGATTCTCAAAGTATAATCTGAAGTCCTTTCCGGGTTGTAAACTGATGTGAAAATGCATGTTTCCTCCTTGGTTGTTCCAAGTGACAACAGGCAATCTCACAGACTGATTTTTACACATGATAGAACTAATTTAACTGTCACTTGCTAAAATTTTGTATGTATGAATATGTTATTAAAATGGACCTAAGAATCTAATTCTATTTTTTACTCAGAAGTCTGTCAGCTACACAATGCTTGGCAGTGATGCGAAGCTCTGACTGGGCATGGAATGGAATTCCCCTAAAGGGTTGGAATTAGTGGTGCACATAACCCACTAGGTCTTCGTCCCCCAAAGTGAAGCGCAACGGTTGACAACCACT
>NW_007819865.1:0-866 GCF_000696425.1 Galeopterus variegatus | reverse complement strand
TTCACAGCATGGATGTGCTGGGTAAAGGGATGATTCATGTTCCAGATGAGCCAGGATGGGACAGAGCGAGATTTCATCACACTACTCAGAATGGTGCACAGTTTAAAACTTATGAATTGTTTACTTCTAGAATTTTCCAATAATTTCAGATCATGGTTGACTGTGGGTAACTGAAACCATAGAAAGCAAAATTGTGAATAAGGGGGAACTACTGTACAATTAATTTTTATATATTGATCTTGTATCCCCCAACTGTGTTGAACTTGTTTATTAGTTTTTCGTATGGGTTTGTTTTTATTAGGATTTTCTATAGACAAGAAATCACGTTATCTTTGAATAGAGATAGTTTTGCTTCTTCGTGTGGAATCAGGATGTCTTCTGTTTCTTTTTGTCACCAAATTGCCTGGGCTAGTCCCTGCAGTATGATATTGAATAGAAGTAGTGAGAGTGGACATTCTTGTCTTGCTCCTGATATTAGGGGGACAGCATCAGTCTTTCATCATTAAGAATGATGTTAGCTGCAGGGTTTTTGTAGATAGGCTTCAGTTATCTTGCATTTCACTGAAAGAAACAGAAAATCCTGACTTAGACTAATTTCGCTGTTTCACTAGAGGGTAAGTCCAGGGTTAGGATGGGCTCCGGTAACTGTGTGGATCAAGACCTCAGGCTCTTCCCACCCTTTACTTGGCCGTGCTCAGCTTCATCCTAAGATTGGTTTTCCTTAAGGTTGTAAGATATCTGCCCAAATCATAGGAGACTACAGTGCTTCCTTGCTGAGGTTTGCTCAGACAAGCAGAGGGGTGCCAGGGTGAGACGGGGAGAGAGAGGAAATGTGTCTCCCAGCCATAGACTCTTCGTCCTCTGCT
>NW_007819864.1:0-866 GCF_000696425.1 Galeopterus variegatus | reverse complement strand
ATCCAGTGCGCCACCGGGCCGGCCCGCAGGTTTTCATGAGACAAACTTTTCATTAGGAATCTGCTTTTTGGGGGCTCTATAGCACTGAAATGCATGAAACTGTACAGTGTGATTTTATTCAGCAAGAATCAACTTCTGTTGTTTGGAGCCAAGAACTCAAATAGAATTCCATTTCCTATTTCTCAGATGTGGAAACTGATGCTTTGAGAGGTCAAATTGCTACATTTCCTATTTCTCAGATGTGGAAACTGATGCTTTGAGAGGTTAAATTGTTCAAGATCACAAAGTTAGTCAAAGACAGAGCAGGGATTTGTTGTTCAAGATCACAAAGTTAGTCAAAGACAGAGCAGGGATTTGAACCAGGGCTGTCATAATGCAAAGCCCACATTCTAAACCAGAAAGAGTATAACCACAAGGTCATAAAACTGAGTCAGAGTTAAGGTTTTTAAAAATTAGAATAAATTATAGAAGTATCTAGTCTAACCTGAAGCTCTGAGCAATAAAGTGTCAAAGCAGAGGTCACAATCCAAATCTTCAGATCTGTAATATGAAGTGCTTTCCATGACACCTTCTCGTCTTCATAATCCTGTCACTGTTTGCTTTATATATTTTCAGACTAATTTTTAAGTGCATTTAGGTTCAAGAATATTATACAGAAAGAAGATTACCACTAGTTCTTGCATCACACACCTTATTTCTGTACTTAATTTCTGTCTTACTGAAGTATCCTTTAATAATTCTTTCAGCAAGGGTCTGTTTTTTAAATTATTTATCAGAAAATGCCTTTATTTTTCCTTCATTCCTAAATGGTAGCTTACTTAGATATACATTCTAGGCTGAAAATTATTTTTTGTCCACTCTTTCAG
>NW_007819863.1:0-866 GCF_000696425.1 Galeopterus variegatus | reverse complement strand
AATTACCCAAGGTCACATAGCTAATAGGTAATAGAGTCTGAACTATAATCTAGGTCCTCTAGAATTAGAGGGCTGAGGTATGAAAACAATGCTAATAGAGGTGTTTACATGGGAAGAATGAGTCTGGACCAAGAAAGAAAAATAGAAGGTAAGGAGTGTCACACTCAAGTGCCCCTCAGCTCCCCTCGCAAAGGGTCCTCCAGTACGACTGTTTTACGAGCATTAAAAAGTCATTTCAGGGCCGAACCCATGGCTCACTTGGGAGAGTGCGGCACTGGGAGCGCCAAGGCTGCAGGTTCGGATCCTATATAGGGATGCCCAGTGCACTCACTGGCTGAGCACGGTGAGGGCGACACCAAGCCAAGGGTTCCAATCCCCTTACCGGTCATCTTTTAAAAAAAAAAAAAAAAGTAATTTCACTGCTATAAGACAAAGGAAGTGGGGCTTCTTCCTGAGAAGAATTAGGGATTTGTGAGTGTATTGTGTAACTGACACTAAAATGTGGGGACCCACCATCTTGTTTCAGAGATGGCTCGACCGTGCAGCTCCTCCATCTCCTGGTGGCAGCGTGCCAGGCTGCAGCAGCCAACACTAATCCAAGGAGAAATAGAAAGCATCTTTCAAAAGCAGAAGAGAAGCAAGGGTCAGCGAAGACCAAAGCCCCAGGCACATCAAGTCCCTGAGTGTCCATAGCCCAGACAAGGACCCAAAGCCACAGGGAGACCTCACAGTCATCAGCAGAGAACTGACCCTCAGCCCCATGGGATGCAGAGGGGAGTAAGGCCCACCCCGGTCTCCAAGGAGCTCACAGTGAGATTGAGGACGGAAACTGCAGGAACGTGAACTTCAACTTAATTCGGCAGAGC
>NW_007819862.1:0-866 GCF_000696425.1 Galeopterus variegatus | reverse complement strand
CATTTCTGCAGTACTTACAGTTTTCAAGTGCTTTATCCAAAACATTTGCATATTCTCCGTTTGTATGTACATGGAGCCCAATTTTTCTTGAAAAAAGAATCAGGGAAATATTCTCGCTTAATTGTGGCAAATTAGAGTCTCTGAAATGGAAGTTCCTTTCAAGGTGTCTTCCCCATTCCTTCTTCCACAGAGATGGAAGAGAAAAAGATGTGACCCTGAACTTCCATGAGAGGAAAGGGAAGGGATAAAGATTCAAGTATCCTTTCTTAATTATCTCCAAGCACCTAGAAAGAATTCTCCTTCATGGGAGGCTGAATCTTGATATGATCAGGATTTGGGACACCCTCCTAGTGTTAGAGAGTCTGGGTTGATGGTCAAGTCTGATAGCTGCAGGAGAAGGTGAACTATACCATCTGCAAGATACAAGGAACTAACCTAACTGCTTTATAGACCTCTCTAACCTAAAAAACAGACAAAGAACTAAAATACTCATGGGTACAGTCCCAGCTCCTTCTTAGTTCCTTTGATAAAAGAACATGATAAATAAAGCTCTGTTTGAAAATATCAAATTAGTTAGCATTAGTTAGCAATAGTGACTGGATGAGAGTATTTGAAGCAATTTTTTTTGTGTGTGTGTGGTAGTGCATGGTAGTTTCATAAACACTATATATATATATATAATTTATTCATTTGTGGCTTCATAGGTGATATGTGGAGACAAGTAGCAGTTAGATGTTTGTCAAAAACTTTGAAAAAGGAGAATAAAATTGCCATCAGACGTAGCCTAAATATCACAGGTGAAATATGTAATGCCATTTTACTAGTTAGAATAGGCAAGGTTTTACTGTAGTGAAAAACAACTCCAA
>NW_007819861.1:0-866 GCF_000696425.1 Galeopterus variegatus | reverse complement strand
TATTTATAGGAACATTAACGTATACAAAATCTCATGGCTGATTTAGCAAGTGAGGACAGTTGTTCCTGTGATAAGAAGTGTGTAAACCACTTAATATATCACAGCAACACAGCCTTGCCCTTTGTTTTCAGAAAGCATAAGCCTATGAACTTTGACTCCTCTGGTTTATCTGATCCTTTCCCAAGTCACTAATCTTCTAATAGATGCTGTCCAAATAACCCTAAGAGATTATTGAGAACATAAAGGTTTGTATTTATTTCCTTATCTCTCTGATAAATTGTTGCTGTGCCCAGCCCAGTCTTGTTAAGACCTCAAACTTAGAAGCTGGCACTTATTAAAATAACTACATAACTAATTTTTATATAGTTATTTTTATGCTTATAGCTTTGTCTATGGTAGTTCAGTAACATAAGGTTTGCATAATAGAGTCAATCTAGTTTGATCTAGGCTGTTATACTACTGTGATTATAATATTAAAACCAGTCCAGGACACATTTCAAATTTCATATAAGTAAGATGAGATCACCAGATTAGGGTTATTTTATTAGATTTCCAGTAACATGATATCCTACCCCTCTTTGGAATTTTTATTTTTATTAATTAGCGATTGAAACATGGAATACAACTATGAGCCAAGATAACAACTGATTCTGCCATGAGTTTTATATCTCTGACCTTCAGATTTTCCTGATAATAGAAATCCCTCCCTTGAAATTATATAGCATTGCTTTGCAATGTGAGACTATAAATTGAAAACAAGGACCTCACATATTTTTGTTTTTATCCCCTTTGAATATCTAGTATAGAAAAGATAACCAATAATATTTATTATATTGCATAGGACATTTATCTTAGTCCTTTCAGAC
>NW_007819860.1:0-866 GCF_000696425.1 Galeopterus variegatus | reverse complement strand
AGCAGAAAGGAACTTCCCTGCCAAGAAGTTTGAGTGTTTCGGTGTGCATTGGACCTTCTAAGAAGTTAGCAATTTAGAAAGAAACACAACGACAAATGTGTTTTAGATTTACATCTCTGACAGCAGCTGAAGAACACAGTGGAGGAAAAATGATTTCAGAAAACGTGACCCAAGTCCATGCTAAAAATAAAGAATAGAATATTACAGTATGTTTACATCACACATATGAGTTACTAATAATGCTTTAAACCTGCTTTGATGTTTGATAGGTGATCAACTTAATCTTGGAAGAAAATTTATATTGTTTTTAGGTTAATTCTTTCTGTATTTAATAGCGATGTCATGGCAATACAAACTAATGAAAAATTTTAGAAATTTGATAGCTTATTATAGTTGGCAAAAATCTCATTTATAAATTGCTAAACATGTTAACCCCAAGATTTCTAAAACTGATTAGCCGGTGATTTTCTGTTAACTTGTACAACATTTAACAATTCAGTTTTCAAGTATTGTTTAATACCTAGTGTGTGTGTTTAATAGTAGGCACTGAAGAGGAAATATAAATGAAGTGTAATGTGTTCGCCTTAGTGAGTTACAGGTTAAATGAAAGGCCTGATATGCATTAAATATTAGATGCAATGATAATATGATTGTTTATAATGAAGGGCGAATTGAATGTTTGGAGAACGGGTGTTGTAAAAGCTCAGTATGGAATGGAATAGTTGAAGAAAACTTCATGAAGTGAAAAAATCTTAGGATCTTCCTAGCGTTTATGAGATTTTTTTTCATGATTATTACTTTTGTCATTCCTAATGATTACTTTAAGTATTTCTGCAGTCTGTTGATATGGGATTATTCATTAACAA
>NW_007819859.1:0-866 GCF_000696425.1 Galeopterus variegatus | reverse complement strand
CTAATCAAGAAAAAAAGACAAGAAACAAATTATTAATGTCATAAAAGAAAGAGGGGTCATCACTTTTGATCCCATGGACATTAAAAAGAGAATAAAGGAATATTATGAAGAACTTGAGGCCCACATGTTTAGTTACTTAGATAAAATGGGCAAATTCCTTGAAAGACAAAAACTACCAAAGTTCATATAAGTAGAAATGATCTGAATAGGGATATATCCTTTAAAGAAATTGAATTAACAAGTATCCCTACAAAACCAAATAAACCTTACAAATTCACTGGTGTATTATACCAAATATTTAAGGAAGATACTATACCAACTCTCTTCCAGAAAATAAAAGCAGATGGACCACTTCCTAAGTCATTCTGTGAGGGTAGCATATCCTAATAGCAAAACTAGGCAAAGGCATTATAAGAAAAGAAAACTATAGACCAATATCTCTCATGAACACAGATACAAAAGTCCACAAGAAAACATCAGTGAACTGAATCCAACAATATATAAAAATATTTAGATACCATGACCAAATGGGATTTATTATAGATATGCAAGGCTGGTTCAACATTCAAAAATTAATGTAATCCATCACATTAATCAGCTAAAGAAGAAAAATCACATAATTTTATCACTAGATGTAGAAAAGCATTTGTCAAAATCCAATACAAAGTCACAAAGAAACTCAGAATACTAGGAATACAGGGAAACTTCTCAATTTGGTGATGAATAGGTGCAAAAATCTACAGCTAACATCATCCTTGATGGTGAGTAACTAGAAACCTTTTCACTAACATCAAGAACAAGAAAGTGATGTTCCCTCTCACCACTGCCATTCAACATTGTACTGAAAACTTCCAGTAATGCAATAA
>NW_007819858.1:0-866 GCF_000696425.1 Galeopterus variegatus | reverse complement strand
CACCCTAAGCAGACCACTCACTTTCTCACCCATTCGCTCAACGGCACCCTCCGAGCACCGCCGGGTGAGGTGGGACGCGTCCCCCCTCGGGGGCTCCGTGGCCCGTGGGGGAGATGGACAAGCACACCTAGCTAACAGTGCGTGAGTGACTGGGGAAAGGTGGCCCTGTGCAGGGAGGACCAGGGTAGCTTTCCACAGGGACCGTGCCTCGCTGCCTTGGCCACAACCCACCACCACCCTGGGAGGTGACCGTGTGGCATGTTCACACCCAGCCACGAACACCGGCCCCGGTTCTCAGAAAACGCTGCTCATCTCTGAGGTGTTTCCCTCCAGGAACAAGAGCTGATCAGAGCACTGAGCAGGAAAAGGCAAACTCCCCAGATGGCTGTAGGTCAGGGTATGTCTGCGCGTGCAGCAGGTACTGATAGTTAACATAAAGGCCTTTGTTTTCTTGGTGTAGGGATGAAAACCCTAGTTCCAGGCAGTAGGGAGGGATCCCAGGGAGGCATACGATGGGGCCATCATGCAAACTTTTAGAGAACTCATGTTATTAAAAATGAATTCCTTGACTCCATCGACACTTACTGAGGGTTGATGGTGCGCAGATACCATCTGGGCCTCCATCCCTGCCTTCAGAGGGCTCAGAAAGGAAGAGCTGGGAGAGCGGGCTGAGCCAGGGCATGGCTTTGCTGAGGACTGGGTCTCTGAGCCACAGACCTTAAATAGGAGCCACGCGGGGAGCTGGAGCAGTGCTTTCTGTGGAGGGGCAGCCAGTGCAAAGGCCCCGGGGCAGGAACAGAGCAGATGTGGGAGGGGCCCGCGCATTTCTCAGGCCATCGTTCTGCACGGGACTCCCATCCTCACCA
>NW_007819857.1:0-866 GCF_000696425.1 Galeopterus variegatus | reverse complement strand
AAAGGAAGGAAGGAAAGAAAGACCACAGTAGTGCCGTGATCCAACAGAGGGAGGGAACATTGCTAGGGCTACGAACTGGTGTTCAGAGGAGAGAGAGGTTGGGGGATAATTGGGAGGGGACGAAGGGTACAAAAATAATTTCTGGTAATGGATATGCCCCCAGTATGAATTTGGCCGCCACATCATGGGCCGGAGGGGGGACAATCAGCTTTGTATCTCATGAATATTCATAATAAATACATTAATTAATTTAAAAACATTATCTTGGACATATTTGATGACATACAGCTACCTAATTCTTTATAGCTATATATATGATTCTATTTGCAGATTTGCCACAATGTATTAACTATCTCTAAAAATAAACTTTCATGTTCTTTTGAACTTCTCTATTTCACATATCCAGACTGTTCCATGTCTTTTAATTGCATGTTCTCATTGTGGCCTGTGTGTCTTCATTAAAATTAAATAATATTTTACAAAATAACTTGAATAATTTGTCTCTGGTTTTGCTTGGAATTTTTAATTAAATGTGTAATAAAGTCAAAAAAATAAAATAAAATAAAATAAAATTTTGACACTATTGCCAAAAAGCAACAAAAAAAGAACATTCATGATTCATAGGAGGTCAAAATATCAACATTAACAAGAGATTGAAAGAAGTTGATTTCAACTCTCATGGATGATTCAGATGGAAAGCACTATTCTACCCTATGCTTTTATGAGTTCGACATTTTTAAGATTCCACACATAAGTGAAATCAAGCAGTATTTGTCTTTCTATGTCTGGCTATTTCACTTATGAAATAGATTCACTTTCTATCAAAATATTTATTTGACAAAAACTGTCATACATCAGGTACACTA
>NW_007819856.1:0-866 GCF_000696425.1 Galeopterus variegatus | reverse complement strand
ACCCTTGGTGTTGCTCCCGCGCCTCGCTCAGCCAGTGAGCGGGAACCGGTCTGTATGTGGGATCCGAACCCTCGGGGGGGAGCGCCGCCGCGCTTCCCAAGCGGCGCACTATCCAGTGTGCCACCGGGCCGGCCCCAATAGTATAAACTCTTGATGTGATGAGTTGAGAATGGCACTTTACCTCTGTGGTATTTTGCCTCAAAACCCACAACCCAAGTCTGATCTTCAGAAAATCTTTAAAAAAAATCCCAGCTGAGGAACATTATACAAAATACCTGACCAGTAGTCCTCAAAACTGTCAAGGTCATCAAAAAGATGGAAAGTCTAAGAAAATGCCAAAGCCAAGAGGAGTGTAAGGAGACATGACAACTAAATGTAATGTGCTATCCTGGATGCACTCCTGGAACAGAAAAAGTGCATGAGATAAAAACTAAGGAAATGTGAATAAAGTATGGGCTTCAGTTAATAACAGTGTATCAATACTGGTTCATTAATTGTGATAAATATACCATACTAATAATAAGATATTAATAATAGGGGGATTGGCTGTGGGATATATGGAAACTTAATATTATCTTCCCAACTTTTCTGTAAATCTAAAACTATTCTAAAATTACTTCATTAGAAATATGACTGGAGGGCCGGCCTGGTGCTCCACTTGGCAGCATGGTGGCACTCCCACCGAGGGTTCGGATCCCATGTGGAGACTGGTTCCCGCTCACTGGCTGAGCGCGGTGCGGGCACAACACCGAGGGTTGCGATCCCGTTGCCGGTACCCGGTACGGGTGCAACACCAAAGGTTGCAATCCCGTTACCGGTCAGTAAAAAAGACAAAAAGGAAAAAAAATAAAAAAGAAATACGACTG
>NW_007819855.1:0-866 GCF_000696425.1 Galeopterus variegatus | reverse complement strand
ATAAATGAATTCAGTGAAGTTGCAAGATACAAAATCAACATAAAAAAATTAGTAGCATTTCGATATACTAACAATGAACTATCTGAAAAAGAAATTAAGAAAACAATTCTATTTACAATAGCTATTAAAAAAATAAAATATTTGGGCCGGCCCGGTGGCACACTGCTACAGTGCGCCACTTGGAAGCGCGGCGGCACTCGCACTGAGGGTTCAGATCCCACATACAGACCGGTTCCCGCTCACTGGCTGAGCGAGGTGCAGGCGCGACAGCGAGGGTTGCGATCCCGTTGCCGGTCCCGGTCCGGTACGGGAGCGACACTGAGGGTTGCGATCCGTTGCCGGACACGAAAAAAGACAAAAAGGAAATAAATAAATAAATAAATAAATAAAACATTTAGGTATAAATTTAACCATGGAGGTAAAAGACTTGTACATTGAAAACTATAAAACACAGATGAAAGAAATTGAGGGAAACACACACAAAACGGAAAGATATCCCATGTTCATGGTTTAAAATTAATATTGTTAGAATGTCCATAATATCCAAATTGATCTACAGAGCCAATGCAATCCCTACTAAAATCCCAATGACACTTTTCACAGAAATAGAAAAAACAATCCTAAAATTCATATGGAACCACAAAAGACTACAAATACCAAAGTAATCTTCTACAAAACTATAGTTATCAAAACAGTATGGTACTGGTATAAAAACAGACACATACACCAATGAAACAGAAGAGAAACCCCAGAAATAAATGCATGTGTTTATGATCAATTGGTTCTCAACAAAGGTACCAAGAATACACAAGGGGGAAAGGACAGTCGCTTAAATAAATGGTATTGGGAAAATGACATCCACATGC
>NW_007819854.1:0-866 GCF_000696425.1 Galeopterus variegatus | reverse complement strand
TTCCTCAAATTAATATACAAATTCAATGTGATTTCAATCAAATTACTGGTAGGTTTTTTTTTTTCACATAACCTGATCAGCCAATTTTAAATTTCATATTTAAGTATCCCAAACAATTTGTAGATGAAGAGACTATAAAGAAGAATTAATCTTACCAGGTAGAAACACTAGAAAGCTAAATAATTAAATGAGCATGGTAAAGTCACCAGGATAGGCAAAAGACAAACGAAGTGAGCAGAGAGCCCATCCACACACTTAAATATAGAGAGAAGCTTGGTATATGACAGAGGTGTCATTAAAAATCAGTGACTATGGATTGGATGCTCATTGAATGATACTTATTCACGTAAGAGGGAAACTATCCCTACTTTACATGATACAGAAAAAGTATAATCCAGAGATATTGTTTTTCAAAAGAAACACTTAAAACTTATAGAAAATAATATAGTGAACTTTATTTTTTAATTTTTATTTTTTTAATGTAGAGAACCTTAAAAACAGAAAGTGAAAAGAAAAGCCACTAGCTAGGAAAGGCTTTTGCAATATATTACGATTTTTAAAAGGACTAGTATTCATAATATATAACTACTCAAATCAGTAGAGAAATGAACAAAGGGTGTTTACAAACAATTCACAGAGAAATAAATCTGAACAATGAATATGTAAAAATACATTCCACCTCACTAATAAACAGAGAAATGCAAATTAAAATGACAATTAAATACCATCTTACACCAATTAGATTGCAAAACATTAAGTTGATAACACTCTTCTTCACTGCTGTCAATTGGTACACTTTGGAGAACAATGTGGCAATAGCTATTAAGTTGAAGATGTGAATACCAGCAGACACTGGCAGTTCTACT
>NW_007819853.1:0-866 GCF_000696425.1 Galeopterus variegatus | reverse complement strand
AGACACAATTTAGTCCATAACAGGCCTGAAATGCTTTGCTGTTTCTGAGGAGGAAAGGGTCAGGCTGGTGCGTACACAATACAACATAACACACAGGTACAAAAACAACAGCTTGTGACTATTAAGGAATCTACTTCAATACCGGATGAACCCCACAAGGCCTGTCTGTGTATGTATAACTTTTATGAACTCATAGACTCTACTTCTCCAAGCAAATTATATTCTGAAAAAAAAGTATTATATTTTGAACAAGTGAAATTACAATACAATTTAAATGTAAGCAATGATCCGGGCACAGCCAGTCAGAAGGCCCCTGTGTCCCTACGTTACATCTCTGTGTTATTCCTGAGTACACTTAGAGTTCAGTATACTCAGGAGGACCCCAACACAAGGTCTTAATGAACAACTAGGATATACTCAGAAACACCAAGAAGAGGACCAAAGAGAAGAATAAACGGTGAACTAAAAGTAAGTGAGCTAAAAGGACTATACTCGAGCACTGATCCTGTAGAAGATCCAATTAACTGTGGAAGGAAAAAGCAAAGGAGTTGGTACAAACTTGACCCAATTGCTGGACACATCATTTTTCCATGACAAATGATTGATTGTTACAAACGTTTAAGTGATTACAATTGATACATTTACATATGACATTTACCCAGAAACAAGAAGAGTTCACTAACAAAATTTGGAACTTATTTTTTTAAATACTTCCACAAAAATGCCTGTCTGAAAATGAAAAGCTAGATCCTGTGATAATAAATAACAACTCTAACTCTTGTATACATATGCCCTCCTGTTCATCATGTTAACTGACCTGGATGTTTGTCTGAATTTTCTGTAATGGGTGTTCTCAAGATGTAAGT
>NW_007819852.1:0-866 GCF_000696425.1 Galeopterus variegatus | reverse complement strand
GAATACAAATGTGGGAAAGTCTGTCTGGTTTTTCCAAACTTAAAAAATAAGATGTTTTTTTTCTTTAGCCAAGGTAGAGGCAAATCCAATAGATGAGCAATCCCTAGCTAGTGACAGGGACTCCAAGCTTTTCCCATCCCCACGGTGGCTGGGAAGAAGTTGAATGGGGCACAGCCACTGGCTGTTTCGAAAGGAGATCAGCAAGCTGTTGGTTGAGTCCTTTGAAATGTTTGCCACCCCAGCCTGATCCCCTGAGAACTAGACAAGTGCTACAGTCTTCAATGGGATCAATTTCCTATGGTGAATTATTTTTTCTAGAATAGATTCCTATTCCATGCCCTGTAGACTCAGGTTGCAGGGGTCCTCTTCTAGGACAGTAATAATAAGTCAAGGTAAGAAAACCAGTCTCCAGAAGGACCTTGGAAAGAGCATGAACTTCAAGTCAAGCTAGCCGAGTCTTGGCATTATGACTGATTAGTTGGGTACTGCTAAGTAAGCTGCTTAACGTTTCCAGGGCTCAGTTGTCTCACATGTGAATTGGATGGATCTCGCCCCACTGTGAGAATGTGTGTGAAAGATGCTAATGCCGTGGCGCTAATGTGGACACTATATTCCCCCATCCCCTTTCTTTAAGATATTCTAAACTTTCCTATATGTTTTTGCGTCCTGTGGAGATCAGTAAATTTTGGCCATTTTTGAAATCACTTATTTTTATGCCATTTTATTGGCTATTGTTTCTTGGAAAGTGATAAGGAAAAACAAAGGCTTATAGATACAGAGAGAGCTCTGCTCTGATAAGCAGATTGCCCATAGTTGTTTGTGTGTTTGTTTTTAATACATTTGACACACATCCAAAAAAAAAAAAA
>NW_007819851.1:0-866 GCF_000696425.1 Galeopterus variegatus | reverse complement strand
GAGAAACCGGCCCTCATCATGTCCCAGCCACGCAGAACTTTTTTCATGCTCCAGGGGATGTTCCTGGCTCCAAGACGTTCCATGTTCACTGTGCCCTGGGAGGCCCAGCCTCCTTATAGTACATTCCCCCTTCTTGCTTAAACTGGTGTAAGCAGCTCTCTGCTCCAGATCATCAAACTCTCCAACCTGAGACCCTGCCTTGGTAACTCCCAGGGCTGCTGCTGTTCCTGAGATGCAAAGAGAATGTTTTCCTTTGCACACCTGTACGTGTGGAAGAGATCTGCTTATTCAGGGCCAAGACTGAAGCTTGAGGAAGTGTGGACTGGGCCAAGGTCAGAAGACTTTTCTACTGCTGCAGTTTCCATCTAGTATATGGTTTACAGAATACACAGGATCAACAACAGATCTGTCTGTGGAAAGGGGAAAAAAAAAAAGAAGAAAAGTTGACTCCTTCTCGAAGCCTATTAGGAAGACAACATGACACATTAATGTTTTTCGTGGAGCAATGATGTGGGGAAAACATCACTGCAGGTCTTCGGGGACTCTTCCCACATCCTCACAGACAGTCGCCTTTTTTCCAAAAAACGAAGTTTAGATAGTTTGTAGGCGAGAGCTTGATGAAAATTTGACATTTGATAAGAAACTAATTTTGGTGTGCCTTTTTAATACTTTAAATCACTAAAGTAATAAACAACATCTATAAATGTCAAACTTTTCTATTTTGATTATGTTGCTTTGATTTTTATCAACTTTTTTTTATTAAAAAATCCTCTGTAAATGAAATAGAGAAGGGGGAGATTGGCACAAGAAGATAAATTTTACAATTTATCGAGATGTGAGCGACAGCATCTCATTTTTTTTTTTTT
>NW_007819850.1:0-866 GCF_000696425.1 Galeopterus variegatus | reverse complement strand
CAAAAAAAAAAAAAAAAAAAAAAGCCATAAAAAAGAATGAAGTATTAACACTTGCTACCATGTGGATGAACCTAGAAAACATCATTCTAAGTGAAACAAGCCCGTCATAAAAGTCCGCATATTATAGGATTCCATTTATACAGAATGCCCAGAAATAGCAAATTCATAGAGAAAAAATGCAGACTGACGGTTGTCTAGGCCTGGGGGAGAGAGGATTGGGGAGTGAATGCGTGCAGGAACATGCTCAACGTGATGAGCCTCGTCACTGCCCTTAACAGGCACAGTTTCCATTTGGGGTGATGAGAATGTTCTGGAACTAGATAGTAGTGAGCTGCACAACACTGTGAATGTACTAAATAAATGCCACAGAATTATTCACTTAAAAATAATCTTTCCTCAATTAAAAAACAAAAAGGATCTACTGCTGGTTATATACCCAAGGGAACAGAAAGCATCATGTGGAAGAGATACCTGCACCCCCATGTTTAGCACAGTTCTATTTCAACAAAGCCAAGAGTTGGAACTAACCTAGATGTCCATCAGATGACTGGATAAGGAAAATGTAGTATATATACACAGTGGAATACTACTCTGCCATAAACAGGAATGAAATTCTGCCATTCGCAGCAACACAGATGAACTGAGAGAAAATCGTGTTAAGTAAAATAAGCCAGGCATAGAAGGAGAAATACCACATGTCCTCATAAGTGCTAAAAATAAGTGTATAAACGAAAAGAAAAAGATACAACAATTACAATACATTGAACTTTCAAAAGGTGAACTGAGGGCCGGCCCGGTGGCGCGTTCGGTAGAGTGCGGCGCTTGGGAGTGTGGCGGCGCTCCTGCCGAGGGTTCAGATCCCATAT
>NW_007819849.1:0-866 GCF_000696425.1 Galeopterus variegatus | reverse complement strand
ATAGAAAGAACAAATGCACAATATTACATGATAACATTTCTAAAGCTTTATGAATCACTGGAAATGATATAGACGCAACATCGATATAGTCTATGCCAATTATCCTGCCTCTCTTATGGGATAATTAGGAGATGTTCACTGAAATATGCTTTTCATTTTCATTCACTGGTAATGACCACGCACTCCTTCAGAGAAGATTTATTTTCCCTCCACCTCTGCTTCTACTAAGCTAAGCACTTATTCTCAACTGATGCAAATGAAAGGTGTATATTCCATGCAAGCAAGTGTGTGTGTTTGTGTAATTAAGACATACATATTAACTTTTTAGCTGACACAAGAAGATACAGCTTCAAAATATTGGAAATTTGCTCCAGATAGAACACATCTTCATGTCCTCCATTCTATATAAAACAAGCGATATTTACAGGAATAATTCTCTATGTAATTACACAATTATTAAAAACATAGTAGTGAAGTAGGAGCTTTTATCAAGTCATTCAAATTAGTGCTATTTCATACTAATCACTATCTACTTGAATGTGTATTGCTTGGATGTGACTGTAGAAAGCTCATTAAATAAATTTTCTTTAAAATTTAATTACTGGGGACTTCTTCAGATAATAATGATTATGGGTATAATTAGGATCTTTGTTCCTCTTTGTTGTTAGACTAAAAGGTACAAAGACTCAGAGAAAAAGAGATCGAAATTGCATATCCAACACTTGGAGAAGTAGTTGTCACAGGCGCTGTGGAATATTAACGAGCCCAATCCAGCAGTGGCACATCAAGATCGAAGTATGGAAATTGTAATTTGGCATTTGGTTATTTAGTCTTTCATTTTCTTCTTAAATTGCCTGGGTTGTATT
>NW_007819848.1:0-866 GCF_000696425.1 Galeopterus variegatus | reverse complement strand
CACTCCCCACACTGTCCTGTCCCCTGGCTGGTGATCAGAAGCATCCATCGTGACCTGCCCCCGCACAGGCTCAGGATGTGAGGTTGCCAGGAGTAAGAATAGAGAGGAGGAGGAGGAAAAGAGGGAAGGAAGTTCCTCCAGAGCCTGATCAGCCCAGAAACAGAGATGACTGCAGATCATTCCAGGGTCACTTTGCACAGACTATCATTGCCTGTCCCATACTCTGCTAGCACCCTAATCCTTTACCCCCCTCTCAGTCCTCTCTGGGTCCTTGCCAGGAGAAGGTTGAATCACAGTAAATCATTTGATAGCCTTGACCCTGGTGTCTAGCTGAAAGTGGAAGGCTGTGGGCCAGTGGCCTCTAATGAGTTATGTGGGAACCTGGGCTCTGGGTGGCCATCAGCCTGTTGAGGCCATTGCAAGGGGGAGGCTGGGAGAGGGTGGTCTGTGTCTGGGGCTATGCCACCCTGTCCTTTCTCCTGCCCCAGAGTGTCCTGTGCTTCCTACCATGCCCTAGGAGCTGTGGAAATAGGCAGTTTGTAACCACTAACAATTTATTTTGTATAACCAACAAGGAGAGGTGGGCTCGAGTCCAAAGGGCTTCTCTCATCCCAGGAGGGAGTACCTCCTAGGCAACCAAGAAGGCTGACTTGGGGCTTGGGTCCTCTACTTGCAGCCTTCTAGCTCTGTGTGGGGCAGCATGTCCTGAATTTTGGAGCACTTGTATTGCAGCTGCCTAGGGAGCCAGACCTAGGCACCGGGATCTCCAGGTCCAGACCTGCACAGTTTCTTGGAGAATGACTTCTTGAATTTTGGAAGCAGGGGCTCTGTGCCCTGGGCTTGGCCACAGGCTTCTGTCCCATCGA
>NW_007819847.1:0-866 GCF_000696425.1 Galeopterus variegatus | reverse complement strand
GGCGCCTCCTTCCCTCCTTCCCTCCTTCCCATTGTGCAGTATGTGCCTGTCGTCATTCCTGAGCTGTGTGACATCAGTCGTAAGGTGCTTCCATGATGACAGGCCAGGCAACAGGCCTGCAGATCCTGCACTGGACAGGAATAACCGTGAAGATACGGGACGCAAATCTATCGACTTTGAATGTATGAGAAGTTTTAATGACGCAAGCAAAAACTGAGGGTTCGGGAAGAGCGACCAGAGGTGTCAGGAGGTGCTTCCGCTGTGGCAGCCAGCGCACCAGCCTGCAGCAGCCGTCCCCAGGGAGGAGGCGACCCCCGTGAGAGGGAGCCACGCAGCGCTCCCGGCTCCGGAGGAGACCACGGAAAAAAGTAAAACTGAAGTTGTAGAAACAGCTGCGGAGAAGAAGCTAAAGAGTAAAAAGAAGTGTGGAAAACTTACAAAAACAAAAGAGAAGCCAAAGAGCAGCTCAGGTCAGGTGGGCAGACGTGGCACAGCAGCGGCTTCGAAGTCCCCAGAGCTGCCCAGGCAGGGCAGGCGGCTTCCGCGCTGAAGCTTTGATCAGTAAACCGCAGCCGCTACAGCCGCTCCCAAATGCAGCAGAAGAGGACATCCTATCCACCAGGAGCCTCCAAGATGGAAAAATCCTGCATGTGAGGGAGCAGAGGAGGCCAGCAGGGACGTGATGTGGAGCTGGTGGGGCTCAAGGGAAACAGAGGCGTGGCGCTGGAAAATCATTAGGCCCCGCTGTCTGCAAGCAAAGGTTCGGGGGAGCTCTCAGGCTGGAGAGACCACTGGGACCCGAGTACCCAGGATCTGTGTGCAGGCAAAGGCGTCCCGGGGATGCCCGAGGCTGGGGAGACGGGCCC
>NW_007819846.1:0-866 GCF_000696425.1 Galeopterus variegatus | reverse complement strand
GCAAAAAAACAAATAACCCAATTAAAAAATGGGCAAAGGAGCTGAATAGGCATTTCTCAATAGAATATATACAAATGGCCCACAGACCCATGAAAAAAATGCTCAACATCTCTCAGCACCCAGGAAATGCAAATCAAAACCACATTAAGATATCATCTAACCCTATTTTGACTAGCTATTAACAAAAAGACAGAGAAGAACACATGCTGGGAAGGATGCAGAGAAAGAGGAACCCTCTTACACTGTTGATGGGACCATAAATTGGTACAGCCATTATGGGAAATGGTATGGAGATTCCTCAGAAAAACTGCACATAGAACTGCCATACAATCCAACAATTCCACTGCTGGTTATATAACCACAGGAATGGAAATATCATGTCAAAGGGATACCTGCACTCCCATGTTTATCGCAGCTATATTCACAATAGCTAATAGTTGGAACCTAAATGCCCATCTTTGAATGACTGGATAAGGATAAGGAAAATGTGGTATATTTACACAACAAGATACTAATCTGCCATAAAAAAAGAATGAAGTACTGCTATTTGTAGCAACATGGATGAAAATAGAGAATATAACGTTAGGTGAAATAAGTCAGGCATAGAAAGAGTGCCACATGTTTTCACTCATAAGTGGGAGCTAAAAAGTAAATAAATAAATAAATAGAAAGGAAGATAAAACAATCAAAGGGAGAGAGCAGACCTGAGGTTACCAGAGGTGGGAACGGGGGAGGGGAGGGTAAAAGAGGTAAAGGGCCACTAAAAATGGTTACATTGTATATTGCTGAATACACTAATTATCCCGAATTGAGCATTATATATTGCACACAGGTATCGATATTCAACTCTGTTCTCCACAGATATG
>NW_007819845.1:0-866 GCF_000696425.1 Galeopterus variegatus | reverse complement strand
AAAAAATGCAGTTTCCACTTAATAATTATCTAAGGAAGAGGAAAATGTTCAAAATGACTTTTAATAGGGTATCAGAAACTTCCACTTATAAATATGTAGAAAGTTTCAAGATGGACAATACTACATACTACTACTTATCTGAGGAATCTAGAATAATCAACTTGTAGAAGAGGTGGAATGGTGAATAATAGGGGCTGGAGGAATGGTAAACAGGTAGCTACTGGTCAAAGTGTACAGAGTTTTAATTATGCAAGATGAATAAGTCTTAGAAATCTACTGTATAGCATAGTGCCTATAGTTAACAGTACTGTATTGTAGACTTAAAAACTTGCTGAAAGGGCAGATCTTATGTTAAGTGTTCTTAAAATAAATAATAAATAATAAAGTGTTCACAAAAAATAATAAATTAAGGTGGTGGAAAAACCTTCTGGAAGTGATGAATATGTTTATGTAATAGACTGTGGTGATGGTTTCACAGATGTATACCTATCTCCAAATTTTTCAAGTTGTATAAATTAAATATGCACAGTTTTTTGTATGTCAATGATACTTCAATAAAGGAGTTTTGAAAAGTTACAAGAGCATTTTAATTATAAAAAAATATAAAATCACTTACAAAACCATGATCTATAAATCCATCAGAGAACTAAGGATATGAAGAAAATTAATAAGCTAAAATCCTAAATGTATGGAATCCATCTTAAGAGAGAGACTCACAGTGCTTTCATCCTTGGTAGAGCAGTGAGAAGAAAAGAAAGTCGTCATAAATGCTGACAAGAACAAATAGTTGAAAGAAGAAAATCCGAACCCACTCACAAACTCTTTTCCACAAGCCTACATGAGAAAATTAGGGACAAGACAGGAGT
>NW_007819844.1:0-866 GCF_000696425.1 Galeopterus variegatus | reverse complement strand
CATGTAAGGAGAACCTTCATTTGGTGCAGGTGGGGAACAGGCCTCTGTGTGTCCCTAATCACAACCATAGTTAACTGAATGGGAAAGGACTTGGATGGGTTTTATTCAAGTTGTGTCTACTTTGCCTGATGTTGTTTGGGTTGATGAAGTTGAAATAATTTGTATTATTTGTATGACTATGGATAAAAACTTAGAAGTGGAATTGCTTGTATACCTTATGCTGGAGTCAGTGTTTGTGGGATGCAGAGAGTGATACAGTTGGGGGGTTGAAGAATTGGGGGCTGTTCAAGGAAGAATACATGGAATAGAACACACAGATTTTATTGGAGATACTTCCTCAAATTCTCTGGGAGGAGTCCCTCACAGCAGGAATAAGGTACCAGGGTTCCCAATCAAGGGGGAGAGGACACTGCAGAAGGGGCTTATGTGTGTAGGTGATGCCACACAGCAGCCCAGTGGGGATTCCTGGGTCAGACAGCTCCAAAGGGAAGTAGTATTGGGGATTTTCATAAACTTGGCTTATCCATTGGTAGCTGAAGTGGAGGAGATTTCCTAGGATGTGCAAAGCAAGCATTTTTTCAATGGGTAAAAATCTGCATCTTTGGACTGCCTTGAAATTTTTAAATGTGAAAAATTTGAGTTCGGCACAGACCATTCAGAAATAAACCTGCTGTACAGAGGTAAACACAGGGACCAGTATGCACAGGACGACTTTGGCTTATTTGGGGCACTATTGCACATTGTTTAGACTGTTTTATAAACTGTATTCATCCAAATAGTCCTAACTTGCACTGCATTGGATGATATTTGAGACACACAAAGGTCTGTTCCCACCTGGACACCAATGGATACTCATTCAGATTAAA
>NW_007819843.1:0-866 GCF_000696425.1 Galeopterus variegatus | reverse complement strand
AAGAGTTACAATTTTTTCATTCTAACCCTTAGGAAACTCAAGGAGTATGTTACTTAGGCTTATGCTGGTTACAAATACTATAAATTACTAAATCAAGTATGAATTGCTCTATATAGTACTACAGATGAACAATGAGCTTTAGAAACAGAAAGAAATGAGTTCAGTCTCTGTACTATTATTAGATTTGCAAACTTGGGTAACTTATATAATCCTCTGAGTATCTTCTAAATTAAGAACAATAACACCTTCTAGAACAGGCACCAGTGCTTGGTATATGCTAGACAGTTTAAAATGTCAAATCCTATCTCCAACAATGCTGGGCTAATTCCACCTAAATACTAGTTTCATTCAGGGTTTCAGTAGAGTTTGATGACTTTAGTGTGCCACATCACAAATGAGCTAGTTGGATGATTTGTTCTGGCTGTCTGTAGCACTATTAACAATTTCTCATTTGAGGAGTACTTAAGGTACCAAAACATTTTAAAAACTAGATAATATTTATCTACTCTTCTTACATATGTATATATGAGAACTATGAAAATAAACAAAACCAGGGTAAAATAATGATAGATAATACATTTGGTTTATGGACTTGAGTCTCATATTTTAATTATAGTTTTTACATTTTTGATCCTGAGGTTATATGCACTTCACCCTCTTGCTGTTCCATGTGCAAGAAAAAGTGTTTTTTGTTTTGTTTTAAAAGATGATCAGTAAGGGGATCTTAACCCTTAACTTGGTGTTGTCAGCACCAGGCTTTCCCAAGTGAGCAAAATGGCCATTCCTATACAGGGATCTGAACCTGTGGCCTTGCTGTTATCAGCATCGCACTCTCCCAAGTGAGCCATGGGCCAGCCCCAAGAAAA
>NW_007819842.1:0-866 GCF_000696425.1 Galeopterus variegatus | reverse complement strand
CCTCCCCTGACCACTCAACCTACTGGTGGCTCCCTTCCGGCCCAGGTGCTCTCTATTGTGCAATCCTGTGCGATCTCTTCACCACGTTCATTTCGTGATGTCCTGGGAGCTGGGAAGGTGATTTAGCAAATGAATACAAATAAAACACAGCAGGGAAGGAATATTTGTTTTCTTCTGGCTTAATTTTTTATAATATTTGAACACTATTTTTGGTTTTACAAAAGTCATTAAAGCTGGCCGGTTAGCTCAGTTGGTGACATCATGGTGCCAATGGCACTAAAGTCCAGGGTTCAATCCCTGTATTGGCTGGCAATAAAAAAAAATTTTTTTTTAATCACTTAAACTTATCAAAGGGAGGGAGGAAGAAAAGAAGGTAGGTAGGTTGGAAGGAAGGTTGGTTGCATGTGATACACATTCACAACTGCTTGTGAGTGCCCACAGTGTGGCAGGCCCTGTCCCGACACTGGACATCAAGTGCAGAAGACTGCAGTGAGGTGGGCGGAGTGGAACAGCGAACACAAGTACACAAGCCGGATCATCACCGGATGAACATGATGAAGAGGTCGCGCAGGACTGCGTGATAGAGAGCACCTGGGCCAGGAGGGAGCCACCAGTAGGTTGAGTTGTCAGGGGAGGCCTCTCTGAGGAGGCGACATTTGAGCTTAGCCAGAAGGATGAGAAACTGCCAGCCACAGGGAATGCTGGGGGTCACTCTAGACAGAATGACCAATGCAAAGGCCCTGAGGCAGGAAAGGGATGTTGAGAGGCCTGTGTGGGAGAAGATGACAGCAGAGAGGGGATGGGATGGATCGTGTCAGACTTCACGGGCTGTGGTGAAGAATGTTTTTAGAAAGTGAATCTCCCGG
>NW_007819841.1:0-866 GCF_000696425.1 Galeopterus variegatus | reverse complement strand
TGGGTCTGAAGCTCACAGACCCCTCAAACCCATTCACAGACTGGTTCACAAACCCTTCACATGACAGGCTGGGTCACCAGACTCCTCACATGCCAGGCTGGGTCACCAGACCCCTTACACGCAGGTCTATGAGCAAGGTAACCAGCAAACAGGTCCTTGGAAGCCGTAGGTTGGAAAGCATGGCCACATGATGCAACGGCCCCAAGGTAGTAAACTCCAGCCAAGGTGGTGGCACTACTTTCAGCTGTATAGGTGCTGCAGCCCTGTGCAACAGAGCTTTCACTGGAGAGGGTCTGCCCTTGCAGGGTCTCTCATTTAGAATTCTGTCAGCCATAATCACCATGTCCACCCCTTCCGGGATGGGGGTTGGGCTGACAGCCTTAGTCCCTTTTGAAAATGTCCATTGTACCTTTCAATCATTCCCACTGCCCGGGGATGATATGGCATATGTAATTCCACTGAATGAACCACTGGGAGGCCCACCTCTGAATCCCATGTCCAATAAAGTGGGTTCCATTATCACTCTGTATAACTACAGGTCGACCATACATAGCCATAAGGCTATTCAGTGCCTTCACAGTGTTTACCTGGTCCAGGGCCTTACAAGGCCATACAAACAGAAGACCAGTAGCTGTATCAACAGCTATGAAGATGTACCTGAAATTCTCTGACCTTGACAGTGATCTGACAAAGTCCACTTGCCATCGAGTCAGGGGCACCCTTCCTCGAGTTATTTGCCCATCTCTATGGGGCACCTGGCAGGGGTGTGGACTCTCTTGAGCACACACTGGACAAGCAAGACAGACATTCACTACATCTTCCCATGTTTTAGGCAAGGCCCATCTTTGAGCCACCATCCACCTGCC
>NW_007819840.1:0-866 GCF_000696425.1 Galeopterus variegatus | reverse complement strand
ATTGCTTTTTGCTTACTTTCCCATAGGACCTGTTTGTTTCTTCATAGAATACTTCACAGTTCGAAGAAGTTCATTATATTTTCTTTGCTTAACTTGTTTATTGGGTCTCACCCTGAACAGTCTTTAAAGTTCATGAAAACAGAGGTAACTTTTGTTCACCATTGTATAACAAGCATCTAGCCTTGTTCTTAGTATAAAATAGTCCTTTATTTATGGATTTAATTGTTATATTAAGTAAATAATTTTTGTATACCTGGTATATATCAGACCCTAATTAGTTGCTGGGGAAAACTAGAGAATCAGACATTTGGAGCCTGTATTCTAGTCAAATAGGGCAGAAAATAAATAAAATAATAATTGCCCTGATTGAAGAGAATGTTAATTGTAATAAAACAAATAAAGGGAGGAAATGGGATAAATTGATGGTGGAGTTATTATTTTTGATAACATGGTCCAGAAGGCTTCTCTGAGGTATTTTTTAAAAATTATCTGTTAAAGCATAATCAATTACTCATATCTGTGGGGTGCAGCATTGAATATCAGTACCTCTATACAATATGTAATGCTCAAGTCAGGCTAATTAGTATATTCAACATTATACAGTGTAATCATTTTTTGTGGCCTTTTAGCAATTTCTTGCTAACTCCCTCTACCCCTTTCCCACCTCAGGTGGTGTCGGTTCTGTTCTTTCCTTTTGAAAGATCAGTGTATTATTGTGATTGTTGTATATGTTTTCTTTCTTTCTTCTTAATTTTTAGCTTCCACTTGTGAGTGAGGACATTCTTTTTCTGTGCATGCTTTTTTTGGGGGGGGGTAATTTTTATATATTTATTTTAAAATATTAATTATTTAATTTTTAAAATTGA
>NW_007819839.1:0-866 GCF_000696425.1 Galeopterus variegatus | reverse complement strand
TGCTTTTCTCTTGCTGTTTTTAGGATTCTCTTTTTATCTTTGAGTTTGGCCACTTTGACTACAATGTGTCTAAGAGAGGATCTTTTTGAATTGAATCTCTTTGGGGATCTTTGAGTCTCCTGGATCTGAAGGTTCATGTCTTTACATATACCTGGGAAATTTTATTCTATTATTTCATCGACTATGTTTTCAATACCTTTTCCTTTCTCCTCCCATTCTGGGACACCCATGATTCAGATGTTCGTGCACTTAAAGTTGTCTGCTAGGTCTCTTAGATTTTCTTCATTTAAAAATTTTTTTTTGTCCACCAGTTATTTTGAAAACACTGTCTCCAAGATCAATTCTTTCTTCTGCTTGCTCTAGCCAGCTGCTTATGCTCTTGTTTGTTTTTATTTTATTGAATGAATCCTTCAGTTGCAGGAGTTCTGCTACATTCTTTTTTAAGGTATTGATCCCCTCATGAATTTCCTCCTTCATATCCTGGATAATTTTTCTCATTTCACTGTGTTGTCTGAGTCTTCATGTATGTCAATAAGTTTTCTTAAGATTGTCACTCAGAATTCCTTTCCAGTCATTTCAAAGGTTTTACTGCTCTATAGGGTCTGATACTAAAGAATCATTGTATTCCTTTGGTGATGTCATGTTTTCTTATTTATTTTTTTCATATTTCTAGTATATCTACATTGATGTCTGGTCATCTGGTAGAGCAGTTGCTTCTTTTATTACTCTGGAATGAGCTTTGAGGAAAGAGGCCTCCTCCTTAGATATGTTCTTTATTAATCATAGTAGGGTGTTTTAGTATTGGCTCTGGGTAGGCACCATAGTGTAGTCACTGTGTGGGTGACTTCCACCACATTCAAGTTGGA
>NW_007819838.1:0-866 GCF_000696425.1 Galeopterus variegatus | reverse complement strand
AAGGTAACAGCAGACTTCTGAACAGAAACTTTATAGGCCAGTAGAAAGTGGGATAATATATCCAATGTGCTGAAAGAAGATAACTGCCAACCAAGAATACTATACCCAAAAAAGCTTTCCTTCAGAAATGAAGGAGAAATAGTATCTCTCCCAGACAAACAAAAACTGTGGGGATTTACCACCACAACAAAACTGGCCCTTCAGTAAATCTTCAAGGCAGTCCTACATCTGGAATCAAAAAAGCAATATATATCATAATAAATACATGAGAAAGAATAAAAACTGCTAATAGAAAAGATACATAAATGAAAAAGAGCAATAAAATACACCTTATCACTACCAAAAAAAAAAAAATCAAACAATAACAGGGAAAGAAAGGAACAAAAGAAATATAAAACAACTATAAAAATAATAAAATGGCAGGATCAAGGCAATACCTTTCAATAACAACCCAACAAACAACCACTTAAAAGATATAGACTGGCTGAATGGATTAAAAAACTAGACCCAACTATACGCTGCCTGCAAGAAACTCACTTCAATAAAGACACACGTAGACTAATAGTGAAGGGTGGAAAAAAAATATTCATGCAAAATGAAACCAAAAACAAGCAGGACTTGCCATACTTATATCAGACAAAATAGAGTTCAAAACAAGAACTAATAATTCTAAATCATTTTGAAAGAAAATTATGTTAAGCAAAATAAACCAGGCACAGAAAGAAAGATATCACGTCCTCACTCACAAATGTGCGGTAAAAAATAAACAAACAGATTAAAAAGAAAGAAAGATACAAAAACCACAATAACATGTTGAATTTTCAGAAGGAGAGAACAGAGCTGTGGTTACTAGAGGTGGGAAAGGG
>NW_007819837.1:0-866 GCF_000696425.1 Galeopterus variegatus | reverse complement strand
ATATATATATAAAAGAGAGATTCAAATGTATGAAGAACAGTATAAAATGGTGTAGTATATATCCAATAAGAATTTGAGAAAGAGAAACAAAAAAGAACAAAAAAGAGACTAAAGTCAAAGATAATGATATACAGTCTTTCAGAATTTACAAAAATCATGAATCTTCAGCATTAAGAAGTACAATGAATCCCAAGCAGGATACGTAATGCAATACACACACATAAACACATTGTATTGAAACTTCAGAATACCAAAGTCAAAGAGATTTTAAAATAAGCCAGCGAGAAAATACAAATTACCTATATAAAGGAACAACAATTAGACTGGCAGCTGACTTCTCAAAAGCAGAGTTGAAACCAGAATATAGAAAAATGACAACTTCAACATCATGATATAAAATAACTATCAATTTATAATTTAATATCCAATTAAAGTACTATTAAAAATGGTGACAAAATAAAAAAATTTTCAGGAAAAAAAAACCAGAGTTACAACCAAGTATCAATTTCTCAAGGGATTTCTAAAGGGTGTACTTTTGTGAGAAAAAAAGAACTGAACCAAAATTAAATGCTGGGATGCAAGAAGCAAGGTGAACAAGGAAATTATTAAATGCTGGGATGCAAGAAGCAAGGTGAACAAGGAAATTGATAATCATGTTAGTAAACCTAAGCAATCATTGCCTATGTGAACCAATTATAGTACTGACTGAGGTGGTAAAAAATTAAGATGTGGTTCAAATATTGATAAAAATAATATGAAAATCAGAAGGGAATTATTGGAGTTAAAAGTGCTTTAAGGTCATTTGGAAAGAGAGTAGAAAGATTGATTTCCAACTTGAAGACAAATATGAATGTCAGAATATTAAA
>NW_007819836.1:0-866 GCF_000696425.1 Galeopterus variegatus | reverse complement strand
ACCTATTCATATACCAATTAACAGGACCTCAAAATAAACAAGGCAAAAACTCACAAAACTGGAAGAAGAAATAGACATATCTACAATTTTAGTTGGTGATTTCAAAACTCTTCTCTCATAAAGTATATAAAATCTGGAACAATATTATAACAAACTTGAACTAGTTGGCATTAATAGAGCACTCAAACCCAAAGAATAAAGATCATACATTTCTTAACTGCAATGGAAGATTCAACAACATAGACTATCTGGGGGCATGAAACAGTCTCAAATATTTAATATAATTATAATCATACAGATTGTATTTTCTGAAAACTAAATTAAGTTATATGTAAATAACAGTAACATATTTGAAAATCCCCACATATTTGGAAATTAAACAACAATTTGCTAAATAAACATGTGCATACATTTATCATAGGTTACAGACAAAGTGACAGTGAAACTGGAGAATATTTTGAACAAAAGAAAAATAAAAGTAAAATATTTTTATAACATAACATAACATCCATAGATGTGGAGTGCAGCTAAATAGTGCTTACATGAAAATCTAGATCTTTAAATGTTTGTAATAAAAAGGAAAAATGTCTAAAACCAATTGAATAATCTGCTGAACCATCTTTAAAAATAGATTACAAAGAGTAAATTAATATAAAGTAAGTAGGAGGAAGTATTTGATACAAAGGAAAGCTGAAGTCAATGAAATTGAACATGACAGAGAAAATCAATAAAATAAAATGCCAGTACTTTGAAAAGATCAATGAAAATGATATAACTAGCTAGATGGATTTATTTTTGAAAAAACGGAGTCAATTTGCCTAGATCAAAAATGAAATACAAATGTTACTATGAATTCTATATGTATG
>NW_007819835.1:0-866 GCF_000696425.1 Galeopterus variegatus | reverse complement strand
ATCCCGTTGCCGGTCCCGGTCCGGTACGGGCGCGACACTGAGGGTTGTGATCCATTGCAGGTCACGAAAAAAGACAAAAAGGAAAAAAAAAAAAAAGAAAATAATCCATGTCTCACACACATGTACACACAGAAAAGCATTTACTCATTTTTCTAAATGATGTCTACAGCCAAGAAAGTCAGTGAATTAGTCTTTGAGGGACAACCCGGGTGAAATGCCCTTTGTGATATGATTAATACTAAAAGAGAACTGTCCAAGAAGTTAAAAGTTAAACCAAAAAAAGCCTGAGTACTTTTTAGCACTGTCAAATAAAAACAAATGCAGGCTTAGCTAAGGTGAGACTTAAAAAAAACTATTACAATAGGGAGAATGCTCCTCTCTCAGGATTTTTAAGCATCTCAAAATCAGAAGCAGGGAAAGCCTTTTCTTTTATAGGGACGTTTAAGCAGGATTAGCAGGAACTTTGGGGATAAATTGAATGAGAGGGTGGAGCTGAGCAGATGTCATGATCAAGGTGGTATAATAGGAAATGCTTCGTTCTGTGGTCAGTTGATTTGGAACTTGCTTAGCTGATTTAGTACTTGCCCAGATTTGGGAACCACTCAAAATTCAGGAGGCTGAGAGGAGAGATGCCTGATTAAATTTTGGTCAAGCCAAATCAGTGACCAAGAAATAGGCAATCATGAGCATTTGGTCAGTACCTGCAACCTAATGACAAGTATACAGTATCGAAAAGCTATTTTTTTTTAAAAAATCATAAAACATCCTGTAAAAAGCTTAGTGGAGTCAAGAAGTAGGCAACATGTAGTATCAAAAATTCTGCATTCATTCTCATTTGCATCACTAACGTGCACATGATTGCAGCT
>NW_007819834.1:0-866 GCF_000696425.1 Galeopterus variegatus | reverse complement strand
ATATTGATAATTGAGGAAATGCTAAATTGCAATGAGAAGTTAGTAAAAATAGCTATATAATGTTTCCCATCCATGTTCACAGACCCTGAGGTTCTATCCATGGGCCTCAGTTTATGAACCTCTGTTGTAGAGAGTCTCAACAGATTTGCTGGTTTGTAGTTACAAGGAGTTGTGGAGAGCCCTGTAACTAATTATAATAAATAGCCCCTTACACATGTGCCCGGAGTGACAACTGTGGTTGTGCAGGCAGGGGTGCCTCCCAAGTCAACCCTGGCCCAGTGTTCATCTTCCCCCAGCCCTCTCATCTTTCTGGAAAGGAGGACATGGGTGGGCTGCAGGGTTTGTCCTGAGGAAGTACCCTTATCTCACTCTCCAGCCGCAGGTGAACCACAGGCTGAGTCAGCCTCTTGGCCAGAAACTGCTGAGCCCAGTAGGGAGTTCTGCTTTTTAAAAAATTTGTTCCCTGGATGTATTATTAGGAAACCCACAGATTTGTGTCCCTTAGGGAAACAGTTAATTTCCAGTGTTCAAGTCCAGGTGAATTTTTTCATAAGTCGGAAGAGTAAAGATTAAAATCAAAAAAGGGGAGAGGTGGAAATAGTCTGAAGGGTGTTAAATCTCAATAGAAATATCTTAGTGAATGAGAAGCAAATTTGGGGGAACATTTTAAGTATCTAAACTAATAAAAGATGGATTGGAATATCCTTTCACCTCATTAAGGAAAACGGTTGACAAATTCTAGAGGGCATATTGGGTCTATCCTGTAATCACAACATCCAGGGAGATGTTTTATTTAAACTTTCTGATCATAAAGTAAAACACCCCATATTGCTTAATTTAGATGCTTTTCCTGCCTCCAAGTTAAT
>NW_007819833.1:0-866 GCF_000696425.1 Galeopterus variegatus | reverse complement strand
AAAACAAATGTATTAAAATTAACTATAACTACAATAATTTATTAATGGACACACAATACAACAAGATGTAAATTGTAATACCAATAACCTAAATTGAGGGAGGGAGTAAAAGTTTAATTTTCTTATGTAATAAAAGTGAAGATTTTGTCAGTTTAAAATAGGATATTATAAAGATAAGATGTTTTCTATAAGCCTCATGGTACCCAGAAAGGAAAAACCTGCAATAGTTATGCAAAAGATTAATAGAAAAGAATAAAAATATACTACCACAAAAATCATTAAATCACAAAGGAAGACAGCAAGAGAGAAAGAAAGAAAGAAGGGAACTATAAAACATTCAAAAACAATAAACAAAATGGCAATAATAAGTCCTTACCTATCAATAGCCAAAAAGTCTATCAATAGCCAAAAGTCCCTTAAAACATAAAGGGATTAAAGTCTCCAATTGAAAGACATAGAGTGGCTGATTGAATAAAACAACAAGCTCCAACCATATGCTGCCTGTGAGAGACTCATTTTAGCTTTAAGGACGTGCACAGGCTGAAAGTGAAGGGATGGAAGAAGATATTTCATGCAAATCGTTTAAGGACGTGCACAGGCTGAAAGTGAAGGGATGGAAAAAGATATTTCATGCAAATCATAACCAAAAGAGACCAGCAATGGCTATACTTACATAAGACAAAATAGATTTTAAGTCAAAACTGTTGCAAGAGAAAAAGACGACTCTTATGTGATGATAAAGGGCTAAATTCATCAAGAAGATGTAACAATTATAAGTATTATACACCCAACATCAGAGCACCTAAACATATGAGGCAAATATTAACAGTACTGAAAGGAGAAATAAACAGCAATACAATAATGGT
>NW_007819832.1:0-866 GCF_000696425.1 Galeopterus variegatus | reverse complement strand
TGATATAAGGAAAAATGCATCCCTTTCTCTTTTATTTTTATTTTTATTTATTTATTTATTTATTTATTTTTGTGACCGGTAAGGGGATCTTGACCCTTGGCTTGGTGTCGCCCACACCGTGCTCAGCCAGTGAGCACACTGGCCATCCCTATATAGGATCCAAACCCACGGCCTTGGCGCTCCCAGTGCAGCAGTGCTCCCAGTGCCACACTCTCCCGAGTGAGCCACAGGGCTGGTCCCATCCCTTTCTCTTTTAGGATACATCTTGGAAATTGCACATGTCACTTCCTCTCACATCTTGTTGGCTAGATGTTTACTGTCTAGTAAAGTAGTCCCTAGCCAAATGCAGCTTTCAAGGATGTGAAATATAGCCAACCCAGACGGAGATTTGTTGTAAGTTTAAAATACAATGGATTTCAAATACTTGTATAAAAAAAATTGTAAAATATATGATTATATTTTTATATTGATTATGTGTTATAATGACAATACTTTGGATGTGTTGGGTTAAAAATATATCCTCAAAATTATTCTTACCTCTTTCTTTTTACTTTTCAAAAATGTGGCTACTAGAAACTTTTAAGTTACATACAAGGTCTGAATTACACATCTTATTGGAACTTAATGGCCTAGACATTTGTTACATGGCCAAATATGCTTGCAGGAGAGTTGTAAAAATGCAATACTTAGTTTGGAATTCCATCTGCCTTCTGAAGCTAGGGGGTTTGTTGCTGTGACAGAAAATGGAGTAATGGGGAGTAGGAGACAAATAGCAGTCTCTTCTACATAGAATTTCCTTTTCAAGGAACAGGGATTTACTACAAAGAAGAAGCAGATTCATCTTTTTAAGAATCGGAGTTATTGGG
>NW_007819831.1:0-866 GCF_000696425.1 Galeopterus variegatus | reverse complement strand
ACTACCTAGAACATCAATGCAGAGGGACACATTTTTTCAAGACTGCACTGGAAGTGTTCACAACAGCACCACCCTGTGGCAGCAAGAAGCAGGAAATAATCAGAAGCCTGTATTCAGAGGCAAGACTGCTTCCGTCCCTCCTCTACCCCAACTAGCAGAGTGTAAACTCCCAGGGCATTTTTTTTTCCCTTTGGCAATTGGGATGTTGTATTACTGTAGGAAAGCCCCTAAAAAGAATTCTGTATTTTCTACTAACAATATAGGGGATTCAAATAGTAAGCTGAGGATGTGAGAGGTGATGGCATACTTACACCCTGAGCTAGCAGAGTAGTTTGTATGTGTATTACACATCGTATTAATATTTGAAGTGGAATCATTTGACATAACTTTTGGAAACTACCGTCTCTCTTTCCTCAACAACTGCATTGCTGTTTGTCTGGTCTCCTCAGCACATCTTTCCAGCAATCCTGATTCATTTTCTCCAATTCTGTTGGTAGAGCAGACACGCTTTTCAGTCAGTCTCCAATACTACTTCCAAACTGTGATCAGGACATAGATATAACAGAAAGACTGAACCTGAGAATCAAATGGGTATAAGCCAAGGATAAGTATTTTCATCAAAGGAAAAAGCTGACATTGTTTCCTGGAACAAAGCAGGTTAGCATCAGCTGAACTCACTTCCACCAGCTCTGTTTAATTCAGGGCACCTATGCTGCACCACACACAATGTTAACTTTTGGGGACACAGGACAAGTAAATAAGACTCCGCCTTTCTAGTCAAACTCCCAGTCTACGGGATAAAGACTAATTATAAGAGTGTGGTATAAAACCAGGAGCAGTGGGGCTGTTAGCAGAAATGAAACACC
>NW_007819830.1:0-866 GCF_000696425.1 Galeopterus variegatus | reverse complement strand
TTCCCCTCACTTTTTTCCTGTCCCTCTTTTTGTACCTTCTTTTGTGTTTATTGGATTTTTTATTATTATATTTAAGTTGTTTATTTTAGATTTGTATCTGGCAGCTTAAATTTTTCAAATTTTAATAGCTATTTTCAATAGCAATTCAAATTTTCCCATTTGTGTAAATAAAAGGATAATTTATTTGAGTGTAAATAGCAACAAAGCAAAAGCTAATAAAAACCCACACATAGAAAAACGCAAAAGTGAAACATCCCATTTTTAATTTCTCACTAAAAAACATTAATAATTTGCATCGATTATATGTACACATATTAAATGACTGTAAGCACATTGACAAGCATATATTAAAGTCAATCGTTAATACTTGTTGATCTGATATTAATGTTGAATAGTGTGAGAAACTAAGATGACACAGTTGTGTTACCCATAGCAAAATAATTTAAATTATTTTATATAATATATAATAACGCTATGCCTTAGAAAACATGTTCTATTAGTGCAATGATTTATGTAAACAGAGTGCATATCAGAACCAATTCAGGAACAAGGAATATATAGAACGTATGTGAAAGTAACAATTTATGCATATATTTATGTACATAATGTGTAATAATTTTCGTATTCAAATAATTATAAAATGCCATACTCTAACAAGTGATATTTAACATAATGTGTAATAATTTTCGTATTCAAATAATTATAAAATGCCATACTCTAACAAATGATATTAGTAAAATTCATATATGATATACATAATAATAAGTATTACTTGACTATTAGTATCAAATACTTAATAATTAGGGTAAATTAAATATCCAGATATCACATTGTTATCCATTGATACCAGATTCTGGAGAGCACAT
>NW_007819829.1:0-866 GCF_000696425.1 Galeopterus variegatus | reverse complement strand
TTAACTAAATCATTTAACATAAAAAACCCAAATTCTAATTTTACTCCTTTGGTACATTATCTGTGTAAGAAAAATTTTAGACAGAAACATACCTTTACTTGTATGCACTTAAGATATACGAGGGTACTTCAAAAAGTTCTTGGAAAAATAGATTTAAAAGATAATACAAATCTTTCCATGAACTTTTTGAAGACTCCTCAGATAAATATATAAAATAGGTTAATGATTTAGAGTTTTTAACCACAGCTTTAAAATATAATCAACTTTTCACTATATTAAGGAAAACTATACATATATCATATTAAATGTATCATTAGGACTAACAACTTTAAAAAATTAAAAAATCAGTCTGTTCTGTACACATATCTGAATGTTTATGCAATTATTGTATTCGATATATATCTACATTAATTGTGATCTGTAGTAGTAATCAGTCTGTACTTTTCCCCTCTAGACATCAGAAATATAAAAACTGTTAGTATTTTATGAATGGGCTGGCTGCTTAGCACAATCAGTAAAACTCGTAAAACCAAGGTCAAGGGTTTGGATCCTCTTGCCAGCTAGCTGGCAAAAAGAAAAAAAATTGTAAAGTAATTCAGGTCTTAGATCTAAGTGTTTAGAGTTAGTTAATCTGGACACTATGATTTCATTAACATATTAAGTCTTCATGAATTGGATGATTGTAAGAATTCTGTAAAATTAAACTAATATTTAAAAAGATATCCATTATTTCGTCAAACACAATTTTTTATATATAACTTTTAAATTCAACTTTGGCCTAGTGCAAAGCAAACTGTTATGCTAACAAATTTTCAAGTAAACTGCTCAATTATGAATTCTGTCAAAGTTTCACATGTGGCTGCTGA
>NW_007819828.1:0-866 GCF_000696425.1 Galeopterus variegatus | reverse complement strand
CTTGGGGTGTATACGTAGGAGAGAAGTTTCTGGGTTGTATTGCAATTGTATATTTAATCTTTTGAGGAATCATCAAACTGTTTTCCACAGTAGCTGTACCATTTTACACTCCCACGTGGAAAGTATGAAAGTTTGTATTTCTCCACATCTTTGCTACCACTTATTTTCTGGTTTTTGATTACAGTCATTCTACTGGGTGTGAAGTAATACATCATCATGGTTTTGATTTGCATTTCCTTCATGGCCAAATATGTTGAAACTTTTTATTTTTAATATGCTTGTTAGCCATTTGTATATCTTCTTTAGAGAAATGTCTACTCAAGTGATTTTCCCATTATTTAATTGGGTTGTTTGCCTTTTTGTTGATGAGTTTAAGTGTCCTTTGTATATTCTGGATACTAAACCTTTATCAGATATATGATTTGCAAATATTTTCTCCCATTCTGTAGATTGTCTTTTCACTTTGTTGATAATGTCCTTTGATGCATATAAGTTTTTATTTTTAAGAAGACCATTTATCTGTTTTTTCTTTTGTTGCTAATGCTTTTGGTGTCAAATCTCAGAATTCATTGCCAAATCCAAAGTCATGAAGATTTACCCCTATGTTTTCTTGTAATAGTTTTATGGTTTTAACTCTTACTTTTAGGTCTTTTACTCTTTTGGGGTTAGTTCTTGCATATGGTGTGAAGTAGGGGTACAGATTCTTTATTTTGCAAGTGGTTATCTACTTGTACCAGTATAGTTTTTTGAAGAGAGTATTCTTTTCCTTTGAATGGTGTAGTGGATTGAATTATGTCCCCCCAAAACTCACTGAAGCTTGAATAGTGTCCCCAAGTTTTATGTATTAGAAACTTATGCCCCACTGT
>NW_007819827.1:0-866 GCF_000696425.1 Galeopterus variegatus | reverse complement strand
TTTCTATTATTTTCCTGAAAGCATATCTTAGCTTAGGCTGCCATAACAAAAATACCACAGAGTGGGTGGCTAAAACAAGAGGAATTTATTTCTCACAGTTCTGGAGGCTGGGAAGTCTAAGATCAAGGTACTGGCCCATTGGGTTCCCCAGTGAGGACTCCCTTCGTGGCTTGCAGACATTTACGTTCTCCTGTGCTGCTACATGGCAGAGAGAGAGAGGAAAAAAAGAAAAGGCAAGCCTCCTGGTGTCTCTTCTTACAGGGGCACTAATTTCATCATGAGGGCCCCAACCTCATGACCTCATCTAAATCTAATGACTTTCCAAAAGCCCCATCTCCAAATACTATCACATTGAAGATTAAGGCTTCAACATATGAATCTGGGGGGACTAAATTCAGTTCATAGCAAGCATGGATGCGTGTGAGAAATAGTGGATCTGAAATTCTGAGATATACAGTTTGGGAATGGAGTCGTGTGAGGGTTTTTTTTTATTGTTGTTTTAGTTATTAATTCACTCGTGAGAGTTCTTTCTGAGTAAAACCCTAGGGTGAAATTATATTGAGCTGACTATTCTGAAGCTGACACAAATCTGGCTAAATAACTTATCAGGTAAATAAAATATGGGTTACAGATGTCAACAAACATGGGTAAAAAGTCTTTCCTACTTATTTCATTTCTTTAGTTGACTGATTTTATTTTCTTTGTAGTGATTGGTTTAAAAGTAGAGTGTCCCATGTTAGAAACCCCGTACTGCGGGTACACAACTCTGAATCAAGAGAAGTTTCATTTACTATTATCTTTTCCCTGAGTTATTGCTTGTGAAATAGGAAATGCCTTGTATTTACATACTCTTTCCCCACCCTACC
>NW_007819826.1:0-866 GCF_000696425.1 Galeopterus variegatus | reverse complement strand
TAACTTAGTTGCAGCCATTATGGAAAACAATATGGAGGTTCCTCAAAAAATTAAAAATAGGACTACCATATAATCCAACAATTCCTCTTCTGGGTATGTATCCAAAGGAAATAAAATTTGTATCTCAAAGAGATATCAGCACTCCATGTTTGTTGCAGCATTATTCACAACAGCCATGATATGGAATCAACATAAGTGTCCATCGGCAGATGAATGGATTAAGAAACTGTGGTATGTGTATATACAGTGGAATACTATTTAGCTTTTAAAAAGAAGGAAATCCTGTCATTTGGGACAACATAGGTTAACCTGGAGGACATTATACTGAGTGAAATAAGCCAGGCACGGAAAGACAAATACTGCACTATCTCTTATATGTGGAATCCAAAAAAAGTCAAACTCATAGAAGCAGAGAGTAGAATGGTGGTTGCCAGGGACTGGGTGGGGTGGAAGTAGGGAAGTGGGGAGACATTGGCCAAAGGGTACAAAGTTTCAGTTATGTAGGAAGAATAAGTTCTGGGCATCTATTGTACAACATGGTAACTATGGTTAATAATAATCTATTTTATACTTGAAAATTGCAAAGAGAGAAGATCTTAAATGTTCTCAAAGAACACTGATAAACACGTGAGGTGATTGATATGTTAATTAGCTTGACTTAGACATTTCACAGTGTATACATATATCAAAACATCATGTGTACACCATAAGTGTATACAATTTGTCTATATACCTTAATAAAGCTGGGGAAAAAAAAAAACACTTTCTTAGTGCTTGTTATGTGCCTGGCACTTTTCTAGGCACATTACATAGATTAACACACTCAATTATCACAATGATAATGGAACCTACTTGTTGATAGCAGC
>NW_007819825.1:0-866 GCF_000696425.1 Galeopterus variegatus | reverse complement strand
TGAAGCTGGTGGTAAACAGAGCCGAATCTGAAAGTACTTTCTCCAATCCGTTTGCGGTCTGCTTTTCCCTGGTGTGCCCTGGGAGACTGACTTCTATGGACTATTATTTCCCAGGCTCCCTCACCCTCTGGATTCCAAGTAGGAAGCAAAAGCAGGATAGTTGAGGTAGGCGGTTAGAGAAGATAAATAATTTCCTGGGATAGCTCCGGCCTCACTGTGGTTTTGCCAGTGGCTACTTCCCTTATCAAATGACACTTCTCTTGGGCAGCCCCTCTTCCTTGGTTTGGTTTTTTGTTGTTTTTTTAATTAATTAATTAATTAATTAATTAATTAATTTATTTATTTATTTATTTATTTATCTATCTATCTATCTACCTATTTTTATTTACTTATTTATTAATTCATTCGTTCATTCATTCATTTATTTATTTTAACTTCTTAATATACAATGTAATTGATTTTTGTGTCCCTTTACCCATTCCTCTTTACCACCCTCCGCTTCCCCCACCATCTACATCATATCTGTTCACTTGTCCTAACAAGTTCAAGGAATTGTGATTGTTGTGTCTTCTTCCCCCTCCCCATTTATTTGTTTGTATATTTATTTGTTTATTTATTTATTTATTTATTTTTAGTTCCCACAGATAAGTGAGAACATGTGGTATTTCTCTTTCTGTGCCTGACTTATTTCACTTAATATAATTTTCTTTAAGTCCATCCATGTTGCTGCGAATTGTAGTATTTCATTCTTGTTTATAGCAGAGTAGTATTCCATTGTGTAGATATACCACAGTTTCCTTACCCGCTCATCCGATGATGGACATTTGGGCGGTTCCAACTCTTGGCTATGGTAAATGGAGCTGCAA
>NW_007819824.1:0-866 GCF_000696425.1 Galeopterus variegatus | reverse complement strand
TTTTTTCAAGTCAGGCCTCATGGGAAGAAATATGGTTGCATATTTAAGAATAGCAATTCTACTGCTCAATATAAAGAAAGGAGTAGTAGCTTAGATGTCTTTTCAGAGAAAACATAAAAACATAAAAGGTAGCATGCTGATGTCTTCCCGAAAACCAAATAATTTCTAAACATTTTGTTATTATTCTAAATGTGATTTTTGTGAAAATGTCTTACTCACACTCTTGCAAATGGAAAATATGCCATAGTCAAAACTTTGGAAGGTCCCAGCATGTTGTAATACGCAGGTGTTCCAAGCACCATCTGAAAAATAAGGCACATGGCTTCAAATAAAAGAAAAGAAAGACAATAAAAAAAGAAACACGAAGGAAAAAAATTCACTATGAATGAAACAAGTTCTTATGTCTCCCAAATACAGCTGAATACAGTTGCTCTTCACCACTTTATTTTACCAACCAAGAGTTGACCAGGATATATATTTGAACTTTTATGTCCTCCTTTTCCCTGTAAGCATCCCTGACGTCCACTTTTACCTGAAATGATCAGTGTGAAAATTGTGAAGGGTGAATGAGCTCAGAATTATCTATTCCAGTCCCTGCATTAACCCTAAAATTTGTTCCCATTCATGCCCAGAACTGTCATGTTGTTTCTTGCAATCTCTTTCAAACATTTATCTCTAAATTTACTGTATATGTATATATTATTCTTTTTACATATTTATTTGCTCTATCTGGGTAACTCAATGTGTAAGGCATTTTAAAAATAAGGATAAAGAAATGATAAATGAAAAACTTTTAGTAAATATTTGTTTAGTTACAATGAAGATTAACCTAGGTCTTGCCCTCTAGATCAGTACTGCTAATAAAA
>NW_007819823.1:0-866 GCF_000696425.1 Galeopterus variegatus | reverse complement strand
TTCTAGCCCAGCTACTGTCGGCTGTTGTTCTAGTGAAAATCTTTATGACAACTCAATGGCTGGTCTCAGACCTGGAAGTGATATAGACCATAGTTCTCAAACCCTTTGATATATTGTATTGGGCCAGATCCAGGCATGTGCAGCATAGAAATGTAAGTCCAGTAGTTATTACACCAGTCTGTGCAATAGCTCTCTAGAATTCTCTTCTCTCTAAGATCTCCTCAACACTTTCTATTTCTCTGTGTATGCATTTCATGGTCCTCTAGTCAGAAAGCCAGGCTTTTAAGTTCTCTATTTTGCCTTTTCCAGAAATTGAGATTGTAATCAGGGCTATGCAGTGGGAGGACAGAGAGAGAATATAAAGCAAAATAAATTCATCCCTTGCTCTTAGATATAACTGCACCTTTGCTCATGAAATAAAAGTCTCAGCCCTTCATTATTTTAGGTGCCCGCCCAGACCATGTGCCACTAACATACAGCCTGGGGACAGGGGAAGGAGAGAAATGAAAATGAATTTACCCCATTCTTTTTTGACTTTAGGAGTCTTTTTTCTATGTTCCTGGTATAGAAAATGAGGCCTTCTCTGTCCCCACCAGTTGGCACTTCTAGGTTTCAGGTTGTCTTTGAGTCCATGGCAGGAGATACTGTTGGTGGAGGGAAAAAAGGGACATTCACCTGTGGTTTAGGGGTACATTATATTTGCAATCAGTTGTAGAGACAGGGGAGTGAACTTACTACATCTTGGCTGGAAGCAGAATCTCTACAGAAATTACTTGAGCAAATATTCACATAATATCAAAATAACTTTTTAGATGCTATAGCCAAGGTCTAAAATAATTCTTACTAGTACATGAAAATATAAAATA
>NW_007819822.1:0-866 GCF_000696425.1 Galeopterus variegatus | reverse complement strand
GTGGGAAAATGAAGATTATATATCATTGGATGAAGAAATCAAAGGGATTTTGAAAACAAAAAAGAGTGTTAAATCTAAAACTGAAAGAGTACAGGATAAACTCCTGGAAAGTTTTTTTTTGTTTTTTTTTTTTTTTGGTTTTTTTGGTTTTTGGTTTTTGTTTTGTTTTGTTTGTTTTAATGCCATCAGCATGGATATAGTTGATCCATTTAATCTAAGTCATCCTTCCAGGTACTTAATTTAATTCAAACAAACAATATTGTGACTCCAGTCACATATCATCATCATAATATTATTTTACCAATTATTGTGCTGTGTGTGCATGTTTCTATATCTGTCTCATTTGTAAACTAATAAGTACAGAATGTGGATCTCACTTTCAAATGATTGTGAGATGGGTGAGGAAGGAACACATTTAGGTGACCTTGTATCCTTTTAGGTTTTGATGGCTCCCTATATTTACAAAAATTAAAACATATGTGTAATACAATGTGGGTACTCTACAGAGGTTGAGATAAAAGCATATTTTTAAAAGTATAACAAACTGTCCAAATAATAATGGGGTATAAAAAGTGTAGTGATCACTAGTGACCAGTAATATTAATGGAAAGTGAAGTTATAGTAAGGGTATTTAGAGTGTCAGAGAGTCCTGATTTAAGATAGGAATTGTGGTCAGAGGTGCAGCCAATTAGACTACAAGGTCATGGATACAGCAATGCAAAATGACAGAAGAATGAAGCAGAAGAGAAAATGTAATAATGAATGTACAAACTTCAACTATGTATAAAAATTCAAAGTGCATAAGCATGGGGTCTGCAGCTCTCTAGTAAATCATGGACCATGTTTGGCATAGTAAAGTATTGCTC
>NW_007819821.1:0-866 GCF_000696425.1 Galeopterus variegatus | reverse complement strand
ACAGATTCAATGCAATCTCCGTCAAAATACCAATGACATTCTTCATAGAATTAGAAAAAAACAATCCTAACATTCATATGGAATAACAAAAGACCTCAAATAGCCAAAGCAATCTTGAGCAAAAAAAAATAAAGCCAATAGCCAAAGCAATCTTGAGCAAAAAAAAATAAAGCCGGAGGTATAACACTCCCAGACTTCAAATTACACTACAAAGCTATAGTAACCAAAGCAGCATGGTACTGGCATAAAAACAGACACACGGACCAGTGGAACAGAATAGAGAACCCAGAAATCAACCCATATACCTATAGCCAACTGACCTTCAACAAGGCACCAAGAACATACATTGGGGAAAAGATTGCCTCTTCAATAAATGATGCTGGGAAAATTGGACATCCATATAAAGAAGAATGAAACTAGACCTGCACCTCTAGCTATATACCAAAAACAACTCAAAGTGAATTAAAGAATTAAGTATATGTCCTAAAACTGTAAAATTCCTAAAAGAAAATATAAGAGAATCACTTCAGGAGGTAGGATCGGGTCAAGACTTTATGAATATGACCCCAAAAGCACAGGCCACAAAACAAAAAATAAACAAATTGGATTCTAACAAACTAAAAATTTTATGCACAACAAAAGAAACAATTAAAAGAGTGAAAAGACGATCTGCAGAGTGGGAGAAAATATTTGCAAACTATGCATCTGACAAAGGATTAATATCCAGAATGTACAAGGAACTCAAATAAGTGAACAGTACAAAAACAAGTAACACAATCAAAAAATAGGCAAAGGAACTGCATAGGCATTTCTTAAAGGAAGATATACAAATGGCCAACAGACGCATGAAAAAATGCTCCATGTTA
>NW_007819820.1:0-866 GCF_000696425.1 Galeopterus variegatus | reverse complement strand
ACCTTAATCTCACTGATGAGGGAGCAGTGCTCATGGTATAATCACCTCTTAAAGGACTTACTTCTTAATATCGTCATGTTGGCAACACCCGAATTTTGGAGAGGACACATTCAGGCCATAGCTCATATATATACACACACACACATACATATACATATATGTATATAAGAAAAGCAATTTGGTTTCAACATTTACTGTCACTGTGTGTGATATACACTATTTATTATGATTTTTAATATTTTTCCCTGTGCTTTCCTGAATCCTTAAGTGATTTTTAGTGATTCCCTAGAGAATATGTTTTGTTTCCTGTTTTTGAATTGTTTACATTTGTTCCTGCCAAAATTCTTTCCATGAGAATCACAACATAATTTTAATCTGTCGTGTGTGAAACAGCAGGGGCTCTCTTACTTAAGGGTGCCCAACATATCAGACCCAAGGCTGCACTGGAACCTTTTATTTTCTATCAGGCTACATGCAGTTCCCCTTCATTTTCCGCTTACCTTAGATTACATAATCCATTCCTTTAACTCTTTCTCTGTGTACTATCAGCACTCTTCTTTCTTTGTCCTTTCATCCACCCACCCATAAAAGGCACAACACACAATGTCTGTCTTCAAAGCCTGAACTGGCTTGATGTGTTAATGCTTGTAGAGCAAAACCACACCTGTGATGACTACTCTCAACTTGTCCTGTAAAATTGCCCAGCAATTCAATTTTGTTTCCATTACTTTCTCAGCTCTTTCTCTTCTCTGTAGCAACTTAAAAAAAATAGTCCAATCTCCTAAAATCTTAGACATTCTAACTCCTTCTCATGCCTTCAGCACATTACATGAATGACTATTTCTTTTTTTTTTTTTTTGTCTTTT
>NW_007819819.1:0-866 GCF_000696425.1 Galeopterus variegatus | reverse complement strand
TGTTTCTTTTTCTTCTTGTTTCCCATAAGCCATCTTGTGACCACTCCATGATCTTTGGGCAACTCTGCTTTTTGCCCCCAAAGCATACTTGTATTTCTTCTGCCACAGCACTTCTCACAGTCTCCTAACTATCTTTCTAATTACACTAGAAGAACTGTGGAAGCAAGGCCACTTCTATTCCATATGTTGGATATTCCACATCTGGCCAGTGCCCAGCAGGCCTGCATCTGCAGAGTCTTTGTCTTTGCTGTTTCCCTGCCCTGTGATATGCTTTCCCAATAGCCACAAGGCTCTCTCTCTCAACTGTGTCAGCAGTTTGCTCAAAGTATTACCTTCTTAGGTTCCTCTCCACTTTATGGCATCCCCTCACCTGTTGCTGTCTATCTTCCTTTCTTGCTTTAATTTTTCTCTTTCTCAGGTCCGCTAAGCTGGAGAGGGCTGAACTGCCAGGTTTCAGAGTAGCCAATGGCAACAAATTAAAGTCAAAGTATACCTTTAATCACTTACTGCTGTGGTATAAATGAGAGGCTGCTGGGAAAATATAGAAAAGTGGTCAGGGCCCCTCAGATGTTCAGAATCTTGGCAAGCATTCACTGTGAATAGATTGTGTGTGGGCAGAGTTAGTGCTCCTGCATGGCGTCGCCACTTTGGCTGGTGTTTACTACCTTGGGTGGCCGCTGCCACATTGAGAAGCCATGCTTTCAAACCTACACTTCCAAGGACCTGTTTGCTGGTTACCTAGCTCATAGACCTGTGTGTATGGGGTCTAGTGACCCAGTCTGGTGTGTGAGGGGTCTGGGGACCCAGTCTGGCATGTGAGGGGTCTGTGACCCAGCCTGGAACAGGCTTGAGGGGTCTGTGAGCTC
>NW_007819818.1:0-866 GCF_000696425.1 Galeopterus variegatus | reverse complement strand
AACTCCACTTTGCAGCCTAGGAATGTTCCCTCCCTCCATAAGACCACCGCACTATTGTTCTTCCCCTCCCCTGCCCATTTTCCATCTTCCCAAATTTTCAGTGCCTAGTACAAATCTTTGTTTTCTAGGGATGGGGAGTGGTCATCAGAATTCTACTTTTTATTCTTAGGATGTTCACACTGTCTTGACAGGCAGTGAACACCAGGATCTTTGAGACAGAGGTCAGGAAATTGAATGTTTTGAGCTTCATTAAAGAATGACAATTATAGGAAAAGAAAGAAATGTACTGAAAATAGTCCAGGACACACATCCCCAGACACAAATGACTATGTAGTGGCCTCTACATGTTAGAAAATAATTACTATCCAGGGAAAAGACTTTGTCATGGGGACACTTAGTGTGCACTGCCAACCCAGCCGATGTTAGCAGAGAGGGCAGGATGTGGAAAGGAGCCGCAGGAGAGGGCTCGATTATGAGCCAGTGCTCAGTCTGCTATGAGCTCTCTGGCATGCCCAGGGTGTCTGATTATCTTCTCCCCTGAGAAGGAAACTTGCCAGGCCCTCCTTCACAAACTCATTCCCTGAAATGCTCCCTTGGGCAGCTCAGAACTCACTCACAGCCAGATGCCACCAGAGCCACAAGATTAAGAGACAATTGAGGAACCTATGATGATTCCCTGAAAGTGCAACCTAGACTCATTTGCCTGGCTATGGTCGCTTTACATTGATTCCTTGAAATTTTCGCTGGCAAAAGATGCTAAACTGGACAGTATCCAATATCCTTCTGGTTGCAACCATAAGAGTTCCTTTGCCTCTCCCAACATGAGAGGTGAGGAGTCTGGTGGCCAAGCAGGTTCTGACTCTCTT
>NW_007819817.1:0-866 GCF_000696425.1 Galeopterus variegatus | reverse complement strand
AAAAAAAAAAAAAAAAAAAAAAAAAAAAAAAAAAAAGATCACTTTAAATGAAAAGTAATTGATATGAAAATTATAAACATGTTCAGTTTCTATTCACCTAGAAATGGAACATAAACTAATCTTTCATAAATATTTCCCCAAGTGAAAATGGCAGAAAAGTTTACCAGTGTGAATGATAGCCACAACCAAAGTTTAATTTTAATTATTTTCTATTTCTTAATTATTTTTTCCACCCATATTAAGGCTCAACAATGATACCCATGGATACAAATCTCATTGATCTTTCTTCTTGTTTCTGCCACGACCTGCCATTTGTGGAGGAGTCAGGCTTGGGGGCAGTCTGATTCCGTTCCAATTCCACCTCTACTCACTGCCTCTGTGGCTGGGGCAAGTCACAACTTGATCTTGGTTTCATCAACCATAAAGTAGGGATAATGACAACACTAATGACCTTACAGGGGCATTGTGGGGAACAAGTGAGCTTTTTCATATAAGGTGTGTGCTTGGATAATACAATTCAGAAAGAGTCAAGGAATGTTAGCTATTACATCTGGATGAGCATACTGCTGCTCTTGTTCCACTGATGGCATATGCAAAAGCGGCTTGTCAGTTATAGATGCCGAAACAGCAAGATTTTTTAAAAGTATATGGAATAACCTGTATTATAGAAGAGTCTGTATCATAATAGAGGCTTCTGGAAGATTCCTTGGGCATCGAACAACATAACTCAACAAATATTAATACCAAATATATGTAAGACACTGTGCTTGGTGCCACAAAGGATATACATGGGAGTAGACACAACTTTAAAATCTAGGAAGCTAGACAAGATAAACACGCACTACTTCAGGAAGCAGAATAAGCCT
>NW_007819816.1:0-866 GCF_000696425.1 Galeopterus variegatus | reverse complement strand
GTCTGCTTGACCCTGGAGCTTCATCCTCTCCACCACCAGCACCGCCATCACCCCTCACCCTCGACAGCAGAGTCGTTCCCCTCAGTGGCATTCATGTCCACATGCAGCCCCTACAGCAACCAGCATGGCTTTGGCCATGTGCCACTGCTCCGGTCACATCCCTGTCTTCGTGGATGTTCTCAATGACTTAGTATTACTCTAAGGGTAAACTTTCTAAAAAAGAAACATTATCTTGACCCATAAGACCCACCATCAGGCCGAGCCCGTGGCGCACTCAGGAGAGTGCGGCGCTGCGAGCGCAGCGACACTCCCGCCGCGGGTTTGGATCCTATATAGGAATGGCTGGTGCGCTCACTGGCTGAGCGCGGTGCGGGCGACACCACACCAAGGGTTGCAATCCCCTTACCGGTCACGAAAAAGACAAGAATAAAAATAAAAATAAAAGTCAGTTCACATTTATAAAGAGACTCACCATCAGCTATCTCCTGACTAGTTCTCCAGACAGCTTCAGAACCCTCAGAAGTACCAGCCCTTTTCTTTCCCTGGGGCCCTTGCTTATGCTCTCCCTTCTACCTGCAACAAATGGGAACATTTTTTATGAGGCTGTGTCCACCTCTCTTACTCTCCCCCACTGGGATGAGATTCTAAGAGGGCACGGATTTTGCCCTGTTCATTACTGGACTCCTGGAACCTGGAAAAGGGCCTGGCGTGCAGGCACATTCACCTTTAAAGACAGAAAGGCATGACTTCAGTAAAGCCATCAACAAGCTCCTATGCAAAATTAGTGCTATCTTTATCTGTTCTTGTGTAATACTGTGTGCATCCTTCTATAGAAGCAATGCTTGCATTATTATACTGATTTTCTA
>NW_007819815.1:0-866 GCF_000696425.1 Galeopterus variegatus | reverse complement strand
CCCGAACCACAAGATCCTTTAACTCCTAAGTGGGAGGGCCCTTACCCAGTCATTCTCTGCATCCCCACAGCTGCCAAACTTTCTTTACCAAACAAACAAGTAACTCCATGGATCTACATTTTCGGTTTAAAACACTGCCCTCAAGGCTCACCGACAAATTTCATGGAACCTACAAGTGGGCCTGAAGTCCAGACCAAGCCCTCTCGAGAAAGCTATTCCTGCACCCCTCATCCTACCAACCCCCTCAAACTCCGTCTATCCCAACCTCCAATCCTCCCACCCATATGCGGAAATGAATTCCCTTCTTAGCGTCTTCCTACTTTCCTCATTGCTCCTAAAGGGCACTTCCAACCCCTCCTATGTTTGGAAATTCAAAGTGCAAGAAACTTATACAGACAGTTAAAGACATCAACACTAAACTTGAAGGAGCCTTAACCTCAACCGCTTAGTCCCTCTCCTCCCTACAAAGGCAAGTTACCTCCCTCGCTAAGGTAACTCTCCAAAACCACAGAGCACTAGACCTTCTCACCACCGAAAAGGGAGGAACATGCATCTTCCTCAGAGAGGAATGTTGTTATTAAACTAACATCATCAAACTCACGGATCTGGCCTCTAGCCTCCGGGCCACGTCCTCTAACCCCTTTTCTTCCTTTCTCCAAAATCCTCTCCTAACCTCGGTATGGCCTATTTTAATAGCCTGCCTCTTTTTACCCTGCATTCCAAGCCTTTTAACCAGCTTTTACTTAGAAATTACCAACTGTTGGCCACAGACGACCCCTCTCACTCCTCTGCAGAACGCCTGAAGCACTGAAAGTCACCGATGGTGCTTGTTCCTAACCACCATAGCTGCAGATGCCTGGATGATC
>NW_007819814.1:0-866 GCF_000696425.1 Galeopterus variegatus | reverse complement strand
AGCCAGTGAGCGGGAACCGGTCTGTATGTGGGATCCGAACCCTCGGCGGGAGCGCTGCCGCCCCACTCCCAAGCGGCGCACTGCAGCAGTGTGCCACCGGCCGGCCCAACAAGAAATCTTCTTAATGCTACCTTCTCACACACTGTAGGAGGAGCTGTTGCTTCATGGTCTACTCTACTTGGCCTATTTCCGAGGTTTTTTTTTTTTCTTTCTTTTTTAAAATCTGGAAACAGGACCAGAGGATTTTTCTTTGTTAAATGTCCTGAAACTGAAAGGTTTGTAAACTACTAGCATTGAGTTGTTCTTAATAGATTGTACTATTATGATAATATTTATCATCATAATCTATAGTAGCTCTCTGGGATGAGTTCCATCCCCCTGGAAGCAAGTAATGTTTGGGAATCTTTGGAGAGCAAAGATTTTTTGTGGAAGATGTTGGTAACATATATTGCAAGTGAATGGTTTTGAAGCCATGTGAATTCTCTTGATTACTAAAAAAATATTTTTCTTAATAATTGCAAATAACATATGATAAACCAGAGCCTTGATCTTCATTTAAAATATGTTGATGTAGAATATGGATGCACATATATCATTTTTGAGAAGTGGGAGTCAAGTGGTACAGCGTCTAGGATCACTTGGAGTCAGATGAAACACATTCAAAGCCCAGCCTGACTACTGACTAGCTGCATAAATCCGAACAAATTATGAAATGCTCCCAAATCTCAGCCTGTAAAGTTGCAGAAATGTTGCCAATCACAAAGGGCTTTTGTGATGATTAAAGGAGACAAGGTGGGTGAAACACAGCACTTCTTTATTAAATGAAGGAAACAGACAAGCTCTTTTCAGTTACTGGATGTCGATAG
>NW_007819813.1:0-866 GCF_000696425.1 Galeopterus variegatus | reverse complement strand
TACCCTACAGATATGTACAATCAATTAAGTTTCAATAAAAAAAGAAAGAAAAAGTTAACTTAACTTTAGTATTTTCCATAGAGAAGACAGAAAACTAAACGATAGTTTTGGAAAGATATCTTGAAAAATTATGTTTTAAAGCATTGATTATTGAAAGAGAAATTCAATGCTATAAATATGAGGGTATTTCACAAAGTTTGTGGAAAAATAGAATTAAAAAGAATTAAATAGAATAATTTAATAGAATTATTAAAAGATAATGTGAATCTTTCCATGAAATATTTGAAGACTTCTCATAGTTCTTATGCATAGGAAAAGTTCATGTACTAATGAAATAGACTAATTTTACTTAAATATTTTACACCTTAATAACCTTTCTCTAAATCATTCATTTAGTTCCTCTTTCACAAATATTTATTTAGCACTACTATCAAACTTTGAGTTCAATGTTGAGGTAGGCTGAGATGAACACAATCTCCTAAGGGAATTAACCAAATAAACACAAACAGAGTAATGTTACAATTGTGGTAAGTGCCACCAAAAAAGGTATATGGTGTTCTGAGTGTGCTCTATGAAGAAAGTAGAAAATGATTTCTTCAGAAACACAGAAACTAATTCTTTATGATGATAGAAGTGGAAGGAACAATTTGGAAGGATGGACTAGGAGAAGGGACAGAGAGGAGCATTCTACTACAAGGAAGAGACGTCAGTGAGAGGTGAATTATACACTAAAAAAAAGTAGGATATGTATTTTTAAAGTATGTGTAATTAAATTGCCTAACAAAAATATCAAAGCACTAAATTCAGTGCTAGGGAACCCCAAAGAACTAACCAGCCTTCACCTTCTCATTTTTTGTGATGAAATC
>NW_007819812.1:0-866 GCF_000696425.1 Galeopterus variegatus | reverse complement strand
TTTTTTTTTTTTTATTATAGCCATCCTAGTGTCAGTGAAGTGGTATCACTGTGGTTTTGATTTGTGTTTCCCTGATGACTGATGTTGAGCATCTTTTCATGTGCTATTGACTATTTGTATATCTTTGGAGATTCATCTGTCTATATATATATCCTTTGCCCCTTTTAAAATTGGGTATTTGTCTTTTCATTATTGAGTTATAATAGTTCTTTATATATTCTAGATTAAAGTCCTTTCTCTGATATATGATTTGCAAACATTTTCTCCCATTTTGGGTTGTCTCTGCTCTTTCTTGATGTCTTGATGTTCTTTGAAGCACAAAGTTTTACATTATGTCATTTTTTTCTTCTGTTGCTTCTGCTTTTGGTGTCATACCTAAGAAACCATCACCTAATCCAAGTTATGAAGCTTTGTGCCTGTGTTTTATTCTGAGAGTTTTATAGTTTTCACTCTTACATTTAGGTCTCCGATCCATTTTAAGTTCATTTTTGTATGCGCTGCCATCTGCTCTTTGGTTACCCATTGCTACAGCTAAAGGCAGCATCAATGCTGGGTACTTTCCCTTTATTAACCAGTTTTCTTTTTTTTTTTTTTTTTTCCTTTTTGTCTTTTTCTCGTGACCAGTAATGGGATCACAACCCTCAGTGTCGCGCCCGTACCGCGACCGGCAATGGGATCGCAACCCTCAGTGTTGCGCCTGCACCGCGCTCAACCAGTGAGTGGACCGGTCTCTATATGGTATCCGAACCCTCGGCAGGAGCGCTGCCGCACTCCCAAGCACCGCACTCTACCGAGACATCCTCTTCTTTCTGCAGATAGTAAATGGATTTAATTGATCAAGTTACACTTTTCTTATTTACTTTTGA
>NW_007819811.1:0-866 GCF_000696425.1 Galeopterus variegatus | reverse complement strand
CAAGACCCTTCTTAGCAAATCATTGCTCAAAATAGAGCTTTTTATGTAATGTCTGTGTTGTAAGCAAAATGTGAGTAGGTCTAAAATTATAGCAAGCAGCTGTGCTGTTTGATAATTATTGGGGCAATTTTGGCTTTCGATGGATATATTACCTCCTTCACGTTTGTCTTCTGAAGTGGTGGCCAAAAGTGGTGCTATCAAGTTATGCAGACAATGTTTATAATTTAGAAAATCACATGTTACATATTTATTGGATACGGACAGCATGTTTTCCAGATCTAGCAAAGTACACAGATGTTCCATCACGTGCAGAGCACCTCCCAGCTCAGGATCAGTATCACAGGTCATTTGCCTAATCACTACATTAATGAAAAGGTCACCATCTTCAGTCTTCTCTGCTTCCTTCATTACAAGTTCGCGGATCTTGGATGGACTGTACTCAACTAGATAAGGAAATATATCTGTAGCAGCCAATCTTATTATCAAATCATCAGCACTCATTATGATTTTAAGAGCAGGAAGAATTTCCAATTGTGTCAACTTTTGGAATAACTTATACTTGCTTTGAGGCTGTAATGTCTTTGAAAATGCACAGAAGTGTTTGAAAAAAAGCCCAAATTCACGCCGTTTGTCGTCATCTAGAGTCTTAACCGTTAACTTTGCCAACACTTCAGACAAACACTTGTGATCTCGCTGCAGCATGCTGGCTATCTCAACCTTGTTGAGGAAAATAAAATGTTTAAGCGTAGAAAGATTATCTGGAGATGTGGCTGGTTGAGGCACCAGAACGTCATATATGTACTGGACTCTGTACATCTGATGTACTTTTTGCCTAAGTTCAGAGTCTGTTATTGGTATAATGTCCT
>NW_007819810.1:0-866 GCF_000696425.1 Galeopterus variegatus | reverse complement strand
GAAGAGTTGAGCAAAATGTTCTTAGTTCTTAGAAGAATTTAGAAATTCTTCTAAAATTTACTAATCAAATACTTCTGCCTGCTGTGCAGTAGAGTGAATTAAAGGGTGAAGAGAGGCCAAGAGTATTAGAGTAATTGAATTCTTTCAACACAAAATAAAATTTTGGGAACATATTAGAAAACCAGAAAGACCAAAAATAAATGAACTAAACAATCAACTCCAGAAGCTACAAAAAAAGCCCATTGAAAGTAGAGTAAAAGAAAAAAAAAAAACAAGAAAAAAACAAGATAAAATCAGAAATTAAAATGAAAACAATCAGAAAAATAAGATATCACCAACAAAGCCAAATGCAGTTTCTTTGAAAAGACCAATAGAATGGACAAACTCCTCACAAAGCAATCAGGAAAATATGAGCATTGCATTAAGTGAACAATACTAGAAAATTTAAAAGGGGACATAACCACAGAAATAGCAAATATTTTAAAAATCAGGAAGATTTTTATTAATTTTTGCCAATACATTTGAAAACAGACATAGTCAATAGAAAACTAAAAATCACTAACACTTATTCAACAATACTTACGAAACACTCATTATTCATTCAAGAAGAAACAGAAAAACTGACTTGAATAAGAACTATTAAGAAAATTTTATTAGTATTAGAAACTCACTCTCCTAAAAGGTACCAGGTTATTTAAAAATGTACCCAGGATTTGTTTTAATCCAGTGTGGTAAGACACGCAGACATGGAAACGACTGTTGTGAAGGAAGAAGTTTGTATACTTACAGATCCCTAGAAACAGGAAATACAGCACGCCACATCGGAAAGCACCAGGATCTATTAGGAGGCAGAAGGAACAAAGGGA
>NW_007819809.1:0-866 GCF_000696425.1 Galeopterus variegatus | reverse complement strand
TTAGGCAGGCGCAGTAGTTTATGCTCCTGGGAAGATGTTAGGCGGTGTTGCAAAGCAGTGTCATGCACCATGCCATGGGTGGGCCACTTACAGCTTAAACTCCAGGAAGGAGTAACTTCTTCCCATGCAAAAGGGTTTAGAACACTCCTCCAGCTCCCAGGGAATACAAAATAATTTAGATCCTGTACAGACAATGCAGACCTTACAGGGAACCGGGTCAGAGTGGGGCAAAGAGCTGCAGCTTCAGGCAGCCACTGTCCTTAACCAGGATTTTGCAGAACACATGAGGGAAACAAAGCTTTCTGTGGGAATCAGTGCATAACATCATATTTCTCAAGTTAACACTTGGAGAGGCTCATTAAGAAATGCAAAGAACTACTCTGAGGTCAGGCTCGACATTTTGAAACAAGACATGCCAGAGAAACTACGAGCTTCGGGGAATACACAAGTGTAACCTAGACAGGGATTACCACTGGCTATGCTGGTTAAGGCTTACCTACAGGTCCTTAGCAGGGACCTAGAAAATAGACATCAGAACCCACTGACTATGAGTAATGATTATGTATTTTTCAGAGTGAGCGCTCAGCTATCGTCAAGTACTCTTCTTGAGAAAATCCCAAATTAAGGATCACTCTGGAAACTTTTATAAAAAGAAGACCCCAGAGTGGGAAGATTCTCTCTGTGACTAGCCAGACCAGCAAGCTGTGGGTTCAGCTTTCCCTAGAGACTGGGTCCTACTCAGGCTGCTTTGGGGAACCTGGGCTGGTCTGATCCTCATGGCTTCCCTCTGGCTTTGCTGTTTCTCATTGGCTTGGGCCAATATTTAATTGAGCTTGCATTAAGTGAGGATCTGCCAGGTCAGCTGT
>NW_007819808.1:0-866 GCF_000696425.1 Galeopterus variegatus | reverse complement strand
CTCCTCTCTGGTCAGTCTGGACTCTGCTGGGCTGCTGGATCCCGCTGTGGTGGCCCCACAGTTTGTGTATTTTCTGCCGAGTCTGCACACTAGGTAGGGCTGTTGGATCTTACCAGGGCGGCCTGCAAGGTGTGTTTTTTTTTCCTGCTGAGTCTCCACCTCCATAACCGGACACCTCCCCTCTCTGAGCTGGGGTGTGTCTACTGCAACCTCGTCTGTCAGCCGTGTCCTCAAGTGCTCGCTCAGCTCGGCCCCACCCAGGAATACTTTCAGGTTTCTCCTGGACGCAGTCTACCCATCGCTCTGGGTAGCTTTGTAGCACTGAGTGGGGGTTTCTCAGCGTGAGCTCCTCGGAGGAGGAGCCCGCAGCACACTGTTCCTCTTTGAATCCCCCCAGCGCGGATTGACTCCCGCACCCACCCGAATTCAGCTCTCTGGCAGGCTCAAGTAAGCCTGGGACCTTTCCAACCACACTTTTCCTAACCAAAAATCGGCTAGGCGTTTTTCCAAACTGGTGGCCGTAGAGGTGGTATCTGCCTCCCAGCAACAGGAGGTTTACTGGGGGCGGAGCCCCAGGTGCCGTGGAGTAACAATTGGCCCGGCCCGCTTTTCCCTGTCTCCCGATGCTGACCAGGGGATCCCCACGTCACCAGCCCCACCATAGAACTGTGGAGGGAGTGGGATGGGAGGCCGGCCCGCAGGCCCTGGAAGGCCCCACGCCAGGTCAAGCAAGTGGCAGGGCTCAGAGAGGAGCCGAGCCAGGTGAGGGATTCAGACCTGGCTGAACCAGCTGGCTCCGCCCCCTCCCGAGAAAATGGAGGCAGCCCTGGGGTCGGTGGCTGGTCTGGTGTGGCAGGCGGAAGCCG
>NW_007819807.1:0-866 GCF_000696425.1 Galeopterus variegatus | reverse complement strand
AAAAAAAAAAAAACTCTAATGGAATTCCCTTGCTGTGGGATTAAATTCCTGCCTCCTCAGAATGACATGTGCAGCCCTTTCCAGGCTGGGCCCGGACTCCCTTTCCAGTCTTTTCTCTGACTTTAGTTCCCCAATGCACCAATGCTCTTTTACATTTCCATGATTTTGCACTCTTTGTTTTTTATTCCAAAGAATGCCTTTTCCCATTTTCCCTTCTACAAAATTCTGGATTATACTTCTAGACCCCCTCATGTGCTGCTTCCTCTGAGGAGTCTACCTTGCATTCCTCCCCAGGAGATAAAGTGTAACAAACACGCTTTTTGTCTGTGTTCACCCTGCTTTTGAACTGCACGTTGATCACATTTCTATTGTAGAATTCACCAAACTGCCTGTGGGCATCTCTCAATCATTAGCCTTTAAGCTCTTTCAAGGCAGAAACGACGTCTTCAGTTCAATTAATTCTGAACATTTCTAACCTCCATTTCAACACATGAGCTATCCTCCAATCCTCCAGTTTGTTAGAATCAACTTGTCCTTGTTAACTTAAATAAAATTGGTTCTACCCAGTGTGAAAAGGGAAAGTCAGCATCTCCTGCCAAGGATTTCTGGGGTGGAGAAGTTAACTTGTTTGTATTGTCAACACTTCCTGTTCTGATTTTCTCTTTCCATTGAGTTCTCAATCTCTTTTCTTCCTTTTTCCTGCCTGCATGCTCCCTATTTACAGCACTACACCCTGCTAGACATTGTTCTTACACCCTTACTCCCCAAAATATACTGCTACAAGTCTATGTGTAGCCACCTACTAAACAACTGGGGGTGAGGAATGTTATATGGGCTTACTTCAAATATCAACACATAAATTGTTT
>NW_007819806.1:0-866 GCF_000696425.1 Galeopterus variegatus | reverse complement strand
AGTAACATAGCTCAGTAATTTAAGCTAAGAGTGACACAGCTCTCCTGGAAGCCACTTTGTACTGCTAAATGTAATTGAGATTACTGCTGACCAAAGACCCTTACTCTCTTTCAAATGAGCTGCAGCTAAACCATATTTTAATCCACTTTTATACTTTTATTGGATGGATTGATTTTGTTTGTTTGTTTTTTGGAGGGGACAGGGCAAGGGAGGGATCTTGTATGAATACTTATTTAAATTCATCTTGTTGGGTCAGCCAATTGTTTTGACCTAATATGATCAATTACAATTATAATTTGACATTCAACATGTTTGTTATTATTTTTAGCTTCTTGTCATCTGCAAAGAGAGGAAGAAAATGATTAGGACAGGACCTGATTTGCTGCAAGTAGAAGCATCTCTTTGGGAATGAAAGGCCATTCAACCGGTTATTAATCCTACCAATGTACTAGCGTGCAAGACAGGACCTGATTTACTGCAAGTAGAAGCATCTCTTTCGGAATGAATGGCCATTCAACCAGTTATTAAACCTACCAATGTTCTAGCATACAAGCCAAGGAGAAGTGAAAAAGTCATAGGTCTTTACCTTTGGACAGGAGAAGCCAGTAATCCTCAGAAAATACATCCCACAGAGTTAGACAAAACTCTAGCCCAACTTCAGCATTCATCAGTGTCTAAGGATGAGTCCAGTTGGTGGTGCAAAGTAAAGGCAGCACTTTTGTATTTCTGAGAAGCAGCATTGCATGGTGACTGGTGCAGTCAAGGTCATTAATTAGAGGTCATTTTGGTGAGGATCATCGGAAACGTCCAAAAGAACCCACTGCTTGGAAAAGGGGATGTCAGGGATAAAATAATAAAGCTGCTCT
>NW_007819805.1:0-866 GCF_000696425.1 Galeopterus variegatus | reverse complement strand
ACCTATTCATATACCAATTAACAGGACCTCAAAATAAACAAGGCAAAAACTCACAAAACTGAAAGAAGAAATAGACGTATCTACAATTTTAGTTGGTGATTTCAAAACTCTTCTCTCATAAAGAATATAAAATCTGGAACAATATTATAACAAACTTGAACTAGTTGGCATTAATAGAGCACTCAAACCCAAAGAATAGAGATCATACATTTCTTAACTGCAATGGAAGATTCAACAACATAGACTATCTGGGGGCATGAAACAGTCTCAAATATTTAATATAATTATAATCATACAGATTGTATTTCCTGAAAACTAAATTAAGTTATATGTAAATAACAGTAACATATTTGAAAATCCCCACATATTTGGAAATTAAACAACAATTTGCTAAATAAACATGTGCATACATTTATCATAGGTTACAGACAAAGTGACAGTGAAACTGGAGAATATTTTGAACAAAAGAAAAATAAAAGTAAAATATTTTTATAACATAACATAACATCCATAGATGTGGAGTGCAGCTAAATAGTGCTTAGATGAAAATCTAGATCTTTAAATGTTTGTAATAAAAAGGAAAAATGTCTAAAACCAATTGAATAATCTGCTGAACCATCTTTAAAAATAGATTACAAAGAGTAAATTAATATAAAGTAAGTAGGAGGAAGTATTTGATACAAAGGAAAGCTGAAGTCAATGAAATTGAACATGACAGAGAAAATCAATAAAATAAAATTCCAGTACTTTGAAAAGATCAATGAAAATGATATAACTAGCTAGATGGATTTATTTTTGAAAAAAAGGAGTCAATTTGCCTAGATCAAAAATGAAATACAAATGTTACTATGAATTCTATATGTATG
>NW_007819804.1:0-867 GCF_000696425.1 Galeopterus variegatus | reverse complement strand
TGAACTTTAAAATTCCAAATCAAACAAAACGTGTGAATACTCTGTCCTCACACTCACATCATGGAGACATTCTCACCTCATTCCTTGGAAGACTTGCATTTAGTTGAACAACCAAAAAATTAAAATAAACGTTGCTAATTATTCCCAAAGTAATTTAAGCTGAAAACACAATTCAGATTGAAATTCAGAGTGTTGATTTTATCCTATATTCTGGGTAAAGCATTAGTACTGTAACTTTACCAGTGAGGTAACTGAGGCTAATAAAAGAAAGATGACTTGCCCAAGGACACAGTTTATAAGTGACAGGGCTAGGAATGAAGCCCATTCAGTGCTTTCCCACTGCACTGCACTGCCTCCTTCTAAGCCTAAAATATCTTCATAGTTCCTGTCAAAATTCGGCTTTGTTTCAACTTACACAGACCGCATTTTTTCTTTAATCACCAAGTTTGTTTTTTATATTCACCATTCAGCTAGAGTCACGGACACAAAATTATTTTGCAAAATAATATGGACAAGGGGTGTGCTTGTGTGTGTGTGAGAGAGAGAGTGTATATGTGTAAAGCCATATGTATTGGACAGAGGCTGACTACAACTGTGAACTCAATGGGTGACAATGTGTATAGAAACGGTCATGACAGCAGAAGTAAATACGTCTCAATTCATTCCTACACAAGACATGCCAGATCACTGTATATAGATGCATAGGAAAACCTTATCTATCAGAAATTCTGTGAGTGAAGTATACTTTGCGTGCATGGGGTGATTTGTCATCCTGTGATAACCTTCATACCTTGCCTGTCTTTGAGACCTTCTTCCCATCTCTATCCCTGCACTCTTTCTAGCAGGGGTCCCTAGACCCCACATTTC
>NW_007819803.1:0-867 GCF_000696425.1 Galeopterus variegatus | reverse complement strand
AAAGACTTAAATATATACTTGACAAAGAGTAAATCCCAATGGCCAATAAATATAGAAAAAGTTGGGGCCGGCCCGGTGGCACACTGGATAGTGCACCGCTTGGGAAGCGCGGCAGCGCTCTCGCCCGATGGTTCGGATCCCACATACAGACCGGTTCCCGCTCACTGGCTGAGTGAGGCGTGGGAGCAACATCGAGGGTTGTGATCCCGTTGCCGGTCCCCGCTCCGGTACGGGGGCAACACTGAGGGTTGCAATCCGTTGCCAGACACGGAAAAAGACAAAAGACAAAAAAAAAAAAAGAAAAAGCTGCTCAACTTCATAAAAAAGTAAAGGAAATTAAAACCACTATGAGATAGTACCATATACCCCTCTGATTGGTAAAATATTTGAAGACTCACAAGGATTTATGAAAAACAAGAGCCAAAGAACTTTAATGATTTGCTTATGGGAGAATAGTATAATGTTGCTTTGCGTTGCTTTGCCCCCCACGGATTTGTCACCCCACTTCCCCTTGGTGATGGAGATGCAAAGGATTACTCAAGGCCCATCTCTACTGAGCAGTGAGAGGCCCTTACATGCTTAATCTCCCGCTGGAACCCTCAAGAGAGAGGCATTCCTTCCTTGGGAAATTAACACCGAATTGGGGTTCTCTTCCTGCATTTATTTTTCCAGACCAGGAAGTTACAGGAAGAGAACAAAGGTGGGGTTATAGTTTAACTGTATAGGCCGGTAACTTTCAGTGAAACAAGCCAGGTGACATTCCAGTAGACAATTAAGTGGTCCTATCGACAAAACTTTGATCTTACCAAACATTCCTTCTTAACAGCAATTTCTCAGGATCTTTACATAACAATCAGTAACTAGTCT
>NW_007819802.1:0-867 GCF_000696425.1 Galeopterus variegatus | reverse complement strand
AAAAAAAAAAAAGCAAGTGTACTTATTTGGGATCTTTGAAGGTCAGGGAGATAGAAGGACAATGCCATATATTATCCCAGAGGCTAACAGAAAAGATATTTTCCAGAAGGGAAGAAAGGTCCTAAGTCCCAAAATCACAAAAATATTGAGGACAATAAAGAAAATGAATGGGTCCCTAGTTCAGGTAATTAAGAGTTCTTTGATGAGAGTCTCAATAAAGTAATGGAGATAGAAAGCACATTGTTAGGACTGAGTGAAAGCATAAGTAGGAAATATTGAGCACTCTTGAAAAGGTTGGTAATGAAAAAGAGACTATGTATTTTTAACATGATGACTTATTGATCCCTTGACCTTTTTCTTTAACTAATCTGAACTTACTAGAAAATGAATTAAAAAGTGCTTTTGATTTCTTTTTACATAAAGGATAGCCATACTTAACAACTGGGTCAAAAGTATGGAAAGTTTCTCTAAGCACTATATGATACTGCCAGAGATGGAAAACTTAAAGCTGTATGAGTTTATTCTCTAGTTTTTAATTTTTAAAAATATTTCTACAATGTATATGCATTTTTTTATGATAAAAAATGTAGAGATGTTACATGGAATAGAGATTTTTTTTAACATCCAATGTTAGATTCTTTTCAACAGAATATCCTGTACTTTTTGAGCTCTTCAAAGTTAAAAATATAATTGATGACTAAATATTTTTCGTTTTCATTCACAAAAGATAACCTTTCCAAAGAAGTTCAAAAGCATACACATGAAGGAGTATTTTATTGCCTGAGAGTAATTTTTACAAAAAGTGAATGCATGATTATGAAAAGTAAAAATCCACTAAACTGAAATTATGTTGTCACATCTAAATAA